>NC_045030.1:116664781-116666598 GCF_008632895.1 Mastomys coucha
ATTTATTTTTCCCAGATCGTGGCAAGTCCAAGCAAGGTAGGCACAGGAAAAACCACAGGTTGCAGGCAGGCAAACAGAAGTTGCCCCCTCCCCCCATCAGGAGCTTCCCTGCTACCTGGCCTGAGACAAGAGCAGTGAGTCAACAGTTGCCAGGCTTCCAATCAACCAATCAATTGGTTCCAGCCAACCTATCAAGATAATGGTCACCTACCCCTCCTAGAAATCCTCCTAATCTGCTCTAAGTTGAGCCTGCAAGCTTACCTGGGCATCTGCATCTTAGTAAATGATAGACCCTCCTCATAAATTGGACTTCTTCATATAAAACACTCTTTGCTTTTGCATACTGTTAGTCAGGGTTATCAGTCTTTGGTGAATCAAGGACACTTAACATGAGTTTGATGCTAGCCTGGTCAATAGAGACAGAGCTTGTCTAAACAAAACAAGTGAACAAACAAAACTGCAAAAAAGAAAAAATAATAAAGCTCTTAAGTTAACCTGTCCTGAATTAACAATAATGGAAAAATAAAGTCAACATTTGTGTATATGTATAACATTTGTATGTATATGTACATACAAATGTAAATGATTTTTGGAATTGTGGGGTTTTTGTTTGTTGTTTTGTTTTGTGTTGTTTTGTTGTTAACCATGACTGTTTTGGCTTTGAGTCACTTGTATGTCCATGCGCATTTAAGAATCACCCCTTACATAGCAAAAAATTATAAGTGACATTCTAATATTAACTTATAAAGAATTCATTAATCAATTCAAGGAATATGGATATTGTAGAAATACTATATCTCGAGATATAGAACACTAGTTATTTATCTCCATTTTCTTTATTTATATTTTCTTACCAAATTTTTGTTTTATACAGGTCAAGAAAAAAAGCTTTATGATTCTTCTGTTACCTTTGTTCTTAATTTATTCTTTTAAATATTAATGGGATATGTATAGAGGAATTTAAATCTAGCAATATAGCTGTTCTAGCAAAGGACAATATACAAAGATCTTCTACATCTGTGTTATGTTCCTGGAATGCAGACACACTACACATTTTTATTCCTTCTAGCTAATATATATATATATATATATATTATAAAGTTAGTTTATAGAACAAAGAAGCTACATATGAAAGTGACATCTAATTGAGAGACAAAGAGAGTGATAAGTCAGAGGAGGATCTGACAGAATGAGTCAGAGATAGGATATGACCAATTCATGAGAACAGCAAGGGAGAGAGAGAAGTTAGGAGAGCAGTGCAGAGACAGAGAGACAGAGACAGAGAGACAGAGACAGAGAGAGACAGACAGACACACACAAAGAGGGGGGGCAGTTTTGCCAGGAAAATTTTACAGAGACATGTTGCAGATAAGGACAGAAAAATCCAGAAGGTTACAGCAGATTGTCAAAATAGGTTTGAGGTAAAGCAGAGAAAATAAGACAGAAGCCAAAAGAAACCATTCTGAGTCAGTCATCTTGGAAAGGAATTTGAGCCAGAATAGCTGAGTTGAACCAGCTAGCCAGAGTTCAGCAATAGTTAGAAAGGGTGAGCTTATTAACCAATAAGCCCCCAAGATAACTATTACATCTGTTGAATAAAAGTTACTTTTACAAAAATGAATGTTTTTTGTTTACCTGTTTATTTGGTTTTTGGTTTTTGTGTTTGTTTGTTTGTTTGTTTTAGTTTTATTTGCATTGCGAATATTCTCTTACCTGGAGAATTTTTTGCTATTATTATTCTATGACTCAATCTCCTGGATGTTTTGGGTTAGGGTCTTTTTGCTTTTTGCATTTTCATTGACTGTTCTCTCAATATT
>NC_045030.1:116666609-116671364 GCF_008632895.1 Mastomys coucha
GCTCCTGGCTGACTGCTCAGGTCTCAGAAACTCACCCGAGAGAAAATGGCGAATCCCGCCCGGATCTCACTTTTTAATTCTAGTAATTTCTTGTTTTGGATTATTTAGAATATTATTTTTATATAATAGTAGTACTTTTCTGTTTCCTAGCTAGTCTGTATGCTTTTTATATGTTATTTTCCTAACAATATTTCCTATATAGACCCTCCACTTAAATATGAAGCAGAAATTATAAATAACTAAGAATTTCTTGTGCTTCTTTATCACCTGCAGAAAGCTTTCAGATTGAGTTGGATTTTTTTTTTTTTTACACGTGGACATTTAACATTTTGGCATATCATTGATATCGCTTTCCATATTCTGCTACTTAATTCCACATTATTACAGAGTTTTGTGCTTAATATTCTTTTTGGGGGTGTGCTAATAATCTAATAAAGTCCTTTTTCATATCAGACAAGGAAAATACCACTAAGCTGCACCTTCAGACTTAGACATTTTAGTATTTCATGTCCTAAGATGTGATTCTTCTTGATGGATGTCCAAATGAAGTTGAGAAGAAGGTGGACTTGTCTATTTTTGAAGTATTCTGTGCTAAAGTATTAGATGTACTTGATTGATATTTTTCAGTTCAACTACATTTTTATTGATTTTCTGACTGCTGGAACTACCAGGAGTTTATAGAAAAAAATTCCAACTGTAATAGAAGGTTGATTTCTCTTTGCATGTCTGAGTTCTTGCCACATATATTTTGATTTTCTGTTGCTGAGCACATGCATATTAATAATTGTTATGTGACCTTGGAGAATCAACCACTTTATCAGTTTTGAAAGACTGTAATTATTCCCATTCAATTTTTTCTGAATATTTCCTGGCATTAATATCACTGCTCCAGTTCTTATTTTCTAATTGCTACTCTAATATTTTTTTCTGCAGCCCTTACATATCAGTAAGTGTGTTTTGTATTACAAGCTTCTTGTAGCATATGTTTTAGTCCTTTTAAGTTCACTGTATCTCTTGTTACTGATACACATTTGTAAATATTGTTGTCTGTTCGTAGATATTATCTTTTTGAAGGCTATATTTTTATAGGATTTTTAGTCCTTCTCTACTATAATTACTTTTACATAAATATGCTCTCTACTCCTCTAATATCAAGTAAACTTCTTCCTAATAATTTGTAACTTTTAGAAAACTTGTGATTGTTGAGTGTAATTATGCTCCAAGGCAATCATTTACTATCCTGGAAAATTCAATTGTGCCCTCTTGCAAAAACATCATCCAAGCTGGGCTTCTTGACTGTTACACTTCCTCATGGAAGGATGGAGTATTCTTGTGACTCTCTCTGGAGTATTCTACCATACCAATACCATCTGCTGTATGCAATTATGCCTGAATTAACTGTGACTTTGTGAAGTGCTAGAGTTTGGAGTTCAGGAAAAACTAGTAGAAGGACTATCCATGTATGTGTTCAAATGTGGTGGCTACTTTTTTGTTTACTTGACAGAAGTTAGAGTCATTTGAAAGGGGGGAACCACAATTGAGAAGATGCCTCCAGGAGATTGGATATAGAGCATTTTCTTAATTTGTGATTGACATGAGGGTCCCAGCACATTGTGGGTGGAGCCATTCCTGGAGAGTGTTCTTGGATTTTTATAAGAATTTGTTTTTCTGACATTACCATGCTTTATTTGCCATTCTAGTTCTGACATATATTTTGAGGACAGGAAACATAATTCTGGCTGTGACTTTTCTGCTTCAATTTGCTTTGTCTCTGTATGGTATTTTGTTTTCCATATGAATTTTAAGACTACTTTCTTTTTAGTTTTGTGAAGAATATCACTGAAATTTTGAATAGGATTGCATTGAATTTATAATTTACTTTTGATAGCATAGCCATTTAAAATATTAATTACTTCAATCCAGGAATGTGGAAAATCTTTGCACTATATAATATCTTTCTCAAAAAATTTTGAGCATCTTAAAATTTTCTTGTATAGGTCTTTTACCTTATTCATTAGTTTTTGATTTTTCTTTATTTTTAGTTCTATTATAAATGGGATGTTTTTCCAAATTTCATTCTTAATGTTTGTTATTGGCATATATAAAATCTAATGTTTTTGTATGTTGATTGTGTTTACTGTAACATTATTGATAGTGTTTATCAAATCTAAAAGGTTTTTTTTTTTTTTTGGTTGAGTCCTTGGGTCTTTTAATAGTATCATGTTTTCTGTAAAAAGGGATAGTCTAACATATTCTTTCCCAACAGTGTCCCCTTTATATTTTTGTCTTGTTTTAATTTCTTTAGCTAAGACTTCAATCTCTCTATACTGAATCAAAATGGAGAGAATGAGCACTTCATCTCAATTTGGATTTTGGTTGAAATGCTTTCAATTTTTCCTGGTGTAGTATAATGTGAACTATAGGTTTGTTATATACAGCTTTTACACTGAAATATGTTGTAGTTTATTCAGGGCTTTTATTATGAAAGCAAATTGAGCATTGTCAAATGATTCTTCTCTGTTAAGATTAGATGATTTCTATTTTTAAATCCATTAATATGTTGTCTTACATTTAATGATTTGTGTATTTTGTATCCCTTGTCTAACTTTGTCAAGATGTATCATCTTCTTAACTTGATTTTGAAATAAATTGACCAGTAATTATTTGAGAGTTTTTACATTTATATTAATCAGATTATGTTGTAATAATTTCCTTTTTGTCTCTAATGTAATTAATTTAGGCCTTTCTCTACATCTTTGGTTTGGTTTGCTAGTCTTCTTAATTTTTCCAAAGGAAAAACACTGCCTTTTATCCTTATTAATTTCTGCCATGATTTTCATTGTTCCTTGTCATCCTCTGCATTTGCTTGACTTTTTATTTTTCTAGAGCCTTGAGTTATATCACTAGGTTTTTTATTTGAGGTCTTTTTTTTAATAATGTGAGCAATTATCATGATAAACTTTCTTCTTAGGTCTATTTTAGCAGTATGCCAGAGGTTATGATAGGCTGTACTCTCATTTTTATTTGATTTTATGATTTTTAAACTCCAGTTTTAATTTATTCTGTAGTATACTATTTTGTTTCCAAGTAGTTTATAATTTCCAAAGTTAATCTTACTATTTATTTGAAGTTTAATTCCATTGTTGTTTGATAAGAGGCAAGGAATCATTTTATTTCTTTTTGGCATTTGTTAAGACTTTCTTTAAAATATATCTATTACATTTATATATATACATATAATTTGTACACACAAATACATACATATATAGATTTCCATATTTAGGTAGATATTAACACTGAGTCCTTAACTGGTCAATGTCTAGAAAATGAGAGTGTGGTATGTTCAGCCCTGAATAAGTTTTAGTCCTATCCCCAAAGCTTAGGAATCTTTGAGAGTAGGGGTGCAGAATATTTTAAGAGCAAGAAGTGGTGGATACCTGTGCAAGAATTTTAATCCAGCAACATGGCTGCTCTGAAAAGGGATCATATCCAAAGAAATGATTTGGCCCAAATGCAGACAAACCCTGAATTATAGTATGATCTGGCTCAAACACAGACATGCCCATTATATAGACATTTAATCCCAAACAATGAAGGTAAAATTAGCTTGTAGAATGAAGCAGCCATGTTTGAGAGTGACGTCTAATTGAGGAGCAGACAAAGGGATGAATCAGAGGAAGATTTGGTAGAATAACTCAGAGATAGGATACATCTAACTCACAAAAGAACAACACAGGAAATAGAGGCTATTTATAGAGTGAAAAATAGAGAGGGGAGGGAGGGACACAGAGAGAAACAGTGAGATAAACAGAGAGAGACATACTCAGAGAGACAGAGAGAAACAAAGTAGATGAGTAGTGTATATATGGCATTTTTTTCTGGAACAATTTTTACAGGGACAGGTTGCAGAGAGAATGAAGTAGACACAGGTGAAGACAGAACAAGCCAAAGAATGACAAGGAACCAGAAGATTGAAACATATTGCCAAAGCTTGTATAGGGCAAGCAAAGCAATTCAATCAGAAGCTGAGAAAAGCTGGATTGAATCAGTCAGCTTGGAAGATTGATTGTATGGAGGCTAGAAGTGATTAGGCCCCTGACAAGGGATAGTTAGAACAGAGAACGAAAGGCTCTGGCTCAGCCCAAGCTGTGCATTCACACAACTTGGGTATGGCTCTTATCACATCATCTGAGGAAATAAGGGTGGCATTCATAGATAACATCAAGAAAATATGCTTTCCAGATACTATAGGACAGTTGCATATATAAATTCACTGAAATTGTGACAGCTTGCAGAAGATTTGTACAAAATTGAGCTAGAAAAATTCTAGTATAGAGGGTGGAAGGTGAGCATGAAATATCACCATTACCTGAGGAACTACTGACACTTAATAGCTGATAGGAGAGAGTTAGTTTTGTTCAATAATGTGACTACCTAATAGGTTATCCATACAGAAGGGCTCATTCTACTGCCAACATTCCATGGGCAAATCAAAATAGACTTAGTTGGGGTAAAGAATAAAAACTTAAAATTTTTATTTTTACTTTTTCCTCTCTCTTTAAACCTATAGGTCCATTGCAATATAATGTTTTAATTCTGTGTTTTTATGGGATTCTTGAGTATGTGAACTTCTTCACATCTATACCTGTTTCTCATGCCTTTTCTTGGGATCTTTTCCTTCTGCTTGTTTGTTTTGTTCTATTCTGATGTGTTTGTCTGTGTTTTATTTTATTTTATTATTATCACTTAGATGTC
>NC_045030.1:116672442-116674337 GCF_008632895.1 Mastomys coucha
ATTAGATGTTTTCTTTATTTACATGTCATACAATATCTCCTTTCCCAGGTTTCCCTCCAAAAAATAAAATAAAATAAAACAGAAACCAAAACAAACCCATGTTCCTACCCCCCTCCCCTGCTTACCACCCCACTCTCTCCTGCTTCCTGGCCCTGGCATTTCCCTACACTGGGGCATAGAACTTTCATAGGACCAAGGGCCTCTCCTCCCTTTGATGACCAACTTGGCCATCCTCTGATATATATATATATGCTGCTGGAGCCATGAGTCCCACCATGTGTACTCTTTGGTTGGTGGTTTAGTCCCTGGGAGCTCTGAGGGCACTAGTTAGTTCATATTGTTGTTTGTCCTAAGGGGCTGCAAGCCCTTCAGCTCCTAGGGTCCTTTCTGTAACTCATTCATTGGGGACCCTGTGCTCAGTTCAATGGATGGCTGTGAGCCTCTACTTCTGTATTAGTCGGGTACTGTCAGATCCTCTCAGGAGATAGCTATATTAGGCTCCTGTCAGCCAGCACTTGCTGGCATCCAAAATAGTATCTGGGTTTGATGGTTGAATATGGGAAGGATTCCCAGGTGGAGCAGTCTCTGAATTGTCCTTCCTCCAATCTCTGCTCCATATTTTGTCTCTGCAACTCTATCCATGGGTATTTTGTCCCCCACCCCATTTTTGTGGTTTGTCAAGACAGGGTTTCTCTGTATTGCCCTGGGTGTCCTGGAACTCTCTCTGTAGACCAGGCTGGTCTTGAACTTAGAAATCCACCTACCTCTGCCTACCAAGTGCTGGGATTAAAGGCATGTGCTACCACTTCCCGGCTTTTGTTCCCCCTTTTAAGAAGGAACGAAGTATCCACACTTTGGTCTTCCTTTTTCTTGTGGTTTGTGGATTGTACTTTGTGTATTCTGATCTTCTAGGCTAATATCCACTTACCAGAGATTGCATACCATGTGTGTTCTTTTGTGATTGGGTTACCTCACTCAGGATGATATTCTTCATATTTCCCCATGAATTTCATAAATTCATTGTTTTTAATAGCTGAGTAGTACTCCACTGTGTAGATCTACCACATTTTCTGTATCCATTCCTCTGTTGAGGGACATCTGGGTTTTTCCAATTTCTGGCTATTATAAATAAGGCTGCTATGAACTTTTAAATAATTGTTGGGAATATTGAAATATATACAAAACAATAAAATATTTGTTATATTTCTTATCTGTTAAATGGACTATTATGTATTTCTCTGTTAAGCCAAGCTCATCTATGAGATATAATTTATCTCCAAAGTTTCTTTGCTAATTTTTGTGTTGCAAGAGCAATCTAGATGGATAGCTGGATTTTGAAGTCTTCCTCTAGTATTATTTCTGAACCTTCTTGGTGTTTTTTTTTCCTATACTGATATTTCAATGAAATTAGGGGCTCTTGAGACTTGGTTCATAAACCATTTACAGTAGTTATATCCTTTGGAGTTGAAGTCTACAATATGAGATATGAGAACTATTATTCCAATTTGTTTGCAACTTCCATTTGTTGGTTAGACTGATTTTTATACATAGATTCAGTTTTTCCTGTTTATGTGAGATTTATTTTAAGACAAAAGATAGCATAAACTTATTTTGTAATCCATTTACTTCTCCTGTGGTTTTATTTGGTGAGTTGAGGCCATTTTCATTCAAGACTATTGTTGAGAAGTATGCTATTATAAATGCTCTTGCTGGCTGTTGGTTTATTGGTAGGCTTTTCCTCCTCTCCTGGTAGCATTGGATATTTGCAAATTTGCTGTTTTGAACATGATTAATTTCTTCCTCGTTCATTTCTCTCATCCATTGCTATCATGAACTGTATTCAATTCTGTGTTTGTGGGTCATTGATTAGCATAACCTATGCTAGTATTGAAATA
>NC_045030.1:116674348-116685366 GCF_008632895.1 Mastomys coucha
AGTGAGGAGGCTTCAACCCCATTTAGAAGAGGGAAGGAACTAATCATGAGAAGCAGAGGAGGGGAGGGTCCTGAGTGGGAGAAGGGTGGGGAGGGGAAAGGGGAAAGGGGAACAGGATCAGGTATGGAAGTGCAGGAGAGAAGCCCAGAGAGCCAAAGATAATGAATGGAGATATGCAGCATCAGCAGTGGAAGGTAGGGAGACCCTGTAGAAAGTACCAGAGACCAGGAGGTGAGAGACTCTAAAAACTAAATGGGGGTGACCTTAGCCAAAATGCTCAACACTGGGGAGATGGAACTCGAATAGTCCATTTCCAGTAGATAGTGCATCAAGTGGAGGGACATAGTTACTAACCCACAGTCAAAATTTCTGACCCAGAATTGTTCCAATCTAAAAGAACTACAGGGACAAAAATGGAGAAGATACTGAAGTCTGGGAGAGCACTAAGGCCTAACACTATTACTTACACAGGCAAGAGCTTGTCATGGTTGTCTTCTGAGAAGCCCTACCACTAGTTGACTGAGATGGTTGCAGATGCTTACACCCAACCATTGGATTAAAGTTGGGGACCCCTATGGAGAAATTAGGGGAAGGATTAAAGAAGCTGAAGGGGAGAGTGGCCCGTTAGGATGACCAGAAGTCTCAACTTACAAGACCCCAGGGAGCTCCCACAGACTGAGCTACCAACCAGGAGCATACATTGGCTGGTCCAAGGTCCCTGGCATATATGTAGCAGAGGTCTACCTTCTCTGGCTTCAGTAGGAGATGAACGTAATCTTGGAGAGCCTGGAGGCATCAGGGAAGGGGAAGGCCTGGTGGGAGAGGGAGCACCCTCTCTGAGGAAAGGGGGAGGTGGAATGGGAAGAGGAACTGTGAGAGGAGGGACTGAGGGGGAGCAATAACTAGAATATATATAAAATAATTTAAATGATTAAATAAAATAGGAATAAGAATAAGGCTAGAGAAATGTCTCAGTGGTTGAGAGCACCAACTGCTCTTTCAGAGGTCCTCAGTTCAATTCCCAGCAACCACACGGTGACTTACAAACATCTGTAATGGGATCTGATGCCCTCTTCTTGTGTGTCTGTAGACAGCTACAGCATACTCATATTAAATAAATAAGTCTAAAAAAAACAACCAAACAAAAAAACTGTAAAAAAGATATAACAAGGAAAAAATCATACAAGTAATCTTTCAGTGTGGTATCCTATTATGATACATATTTAGTTTCACAAGAAGAATTTTATTACTTTGCTTAAGGCATATTATGTCAAGGTGAAGCTAGTTTTCACAGATCATAATAATCAGACTTTGGTTTTACAAGCCTTTGTACAGCTATATACTTTTTTTTGTTTGGGACAAATGCCTAAGTCTGGAATGATGGGATCATGTGTATAGTACATGTTTAACTTCTCTTTCCTAATGTAATTTGCAATATTTCCATTTCTAGCAGAAATGGGTGGACATTCTAGTCACTCTGTACTTTAACAGTGCTCAATAAGACAGTGTCTTCTGGCTGACTCTCATGAAAAACATTTTTTTCAAGTGTAGCAAGTTCCTAGGGGAGGGGGGGATGGAGTGATAACCTCTGGGAGGGAGTATCAGGAAGGGGGCAACATTTGGAATGTAAATAAATAATTTAATAAAAAAAGAAAGGAAAAATGCAGAATGTATGGTTTAAAGAGTAAAGGGGTACCAGGAAGAAGAATGAAACTAAATCCTGTGTTTAAGGATATTAAATGGATTAAGTGAGTGGTGATGTTGAAGCAAGATCCCACCCAGCTAAACTTATGTATTTTGCATTTATACAAAACAGATTTATGTCATATTAGGTGTTATTAGGTGTTATTATGTTATTATGATGTGGTTATTGTTTTCTTTTGTACATAAAGAGATATGATTATGTATCAAAATTGAAAAAGGATAGATTGTGATGGCTTAATCAGTTTTCAATTTGATTAAGATCTATAAGGAAAAGCTTAGGTCCAGGCATGGTGGTACACACCTTTAATCCTGGGAGACAGAGACAAACAGATCGCTAAATTCAAGGCCAGCCTGGACAGAGCAAGTTCCAGGTATATAAATATTTAGGTCCAGGTGTGGTGGTACAATATATTAATTCTAGCATTCGGGAAACAAAACCATTCATATCTCTGAGTTCACAGTTAATCTACAGAGCACCTTCCAGGACAGCCAAACTTAGGCAATAAAGGAGCTGTAAAACAGAAACCTGGTGATACATAATAGAACAAAGGGGCCATGCTCCATGTCCAGCAAGCAGTAGAACTCGACAGCTTCCACAATGTGGCATTGGCTTTATAATCAAGAATAGAAGGGTCTACTGGAACAATTAATGCTAGTTAGCAGTAATAGTTATTAAAAGGAGACCAAGATCATTGAGGTAAAATCTTCTGGGAAGTGTTTTCTGAAACCACAGAGAAGCTGTGTTCCAGAGATAGCTAAAGTTGGATCTCATGCTGCAGCTGGATGGGGTAATGTGTAAGACTCACCCAAATAGTCCTGGTTTTGAAGGCATGAAGGAGTTATGGAGAGGCTTGGCACTATGAGAGGACAGGGAATAAGGAAAATTCAGCCTCAGTTAGAGTTGACAGCCCAGAACTGAAGGGGTCATGCAAAGAGATTGATGCTTGACATCATGAAGGAAGCTTATGAGAAGCTATTGGTAAAGCCTAGTTGCAAAAAAAAGTAAAACTTCAGCATGTTCAAGATGCCAGTACCATAGGATAACCGCAAAGAATAGCAGCAGAAATGGAGTAAATTTAACCAAACCCTGCAGTGCTGCAGATGACAAAGCTAGAAATGTGACCCAAATCCTTTGGTGGAACCCAGAAGTTCTTGTGTGAAACTTACATATTAGAACAAGAAGCTATAATGTCAAAGTTACCTTGGAGACTCCAAGATATTGGATATACCAGAGCTGTTAGATAGCTGCTGAGGAAAGTTCCTATCAGAGCATAAAACAAACCATAGAGAAAAAATTATGCTATAATGAACAATACAGAAAAGAGTTGGAGACCTGAAGGGTGCTTTGATATCAGACATGGAGATATAGAGTTTGAAGTTTTGCCCACCTAGTTTTCTGTCTTCCTTTGTTCCACTATTTCCTCACTATGATATTTTGTATAATGGTAATATATATCCTGTGATATAGGAAGTATGTGATCTGTCTTTTTATTTTGATCTCATAGGGGATTACAAATAAGTGATTGGTTGAATCTCAGAAGAGACTTTGAACTTTGGTCTTTTAACATTTTTGAAACTGTGATAGACTATGGGACTTTTAAATTTGGACTTAATGTATCCTTTATTATGCTATGGCTCAGTATGGCCCGAGGGAGTGGAATGGAATGTGGTGGTTTGAATATACTTGGTCGCAGAAGGGGCGACCTAATCGTTTAGGATGTGTGGCTTGATAGACTGTGGGGCTTTTGAATTTGGAGTAAATGTATCTTCCATTATACTATGGCTAGATATGCCTCTCATAGATTCATGTGTTTGTACAAGTCTATCTGGGCTAGGGAGCGGAATGTGGTGAATCGAATATACTTGGGACAAGGAGTGGCACTATTTAGAGGTGTGGCCTTGTTGAAGGAAAGCTTTGAAACCTTCCTCGTAGCTCCTGACTTCCTTTAAAACAAGATGTAGAATTCCAGCACCATTTCTACCTGGATGCTGCCATGCTTCCTGCCATGATGTTAATGGACTGAACCTTTGAACCTGTAAACCATCACAAAGTAAATGTTGTCCCTTATAAGAATTGCCTTTCTCATTGTGTCTCTTTATAGCAATGAAACCCCTAGCAAAATACTTTACTGTCAACTCCTTTCTAGATTTTTTTCCTTTGTATTTGAACTATTACTCTATGGATATGATCTAGATATTTAATATCTATCCTACTTAAATATTTTCTTCTGTGTTTTGATATCAAAAGCTAATTTTGGAAATTATACCCATTATTATTCCATATATTTTTCTATTATCTTTCTTCTTCTGCCATTCTTGTTTACATGCCCTAGAACTTTTTTTTATCATAACTTTGAATTTTTGTTTTGCTTCACAATTCTTTATTTTTAATCATTTTTGTTTATTCATCAGTCTCATTCAATTTAATGATAAGCAAAGAACAGAGATTTAAAAATTATTTTATATTATTTTTATTCATATATTTTTTTAACTTAATGACAAAAGGCTCTAAAACATTTAATTGTAGAAGGGGAAGGAAATCATCACCAAGGGAGCATTTGATTGGGACCTCAAGAATACAAAAGTTGGGACATGATAGTAAGAGTATGTGAAGACAAAAGAAAAGTATTCATAACCAGGTAGACTGTGGTGGTAATAAATTCAAGCATTCAAAAGGCTGGAAAACCTCTGGGAGTTTAAGGCCATCCCATATTAAATAACAAATTTCATATAAATCAAGCCTACAAACTGATACTCTGTTTCAGAAAGAAAAAAGAAGAAAGAGATGAATTAAAGGAAGGAAGGAAGGAAAGAAGAAAAGGGAATTTAAATAATGTTAATGTACTGTTTTTATCACGTTAATTTCTTATTACCATCCCCCCTTGTTTCCTAGTCACTCAAGCTCATCTATTCTCTTCATACCTGGTTATACTCTTCATGAGATTGTATTTTGGTGACCTATTGTGTTTTATTAGAGATTCTTATAGGAATTTGGGTAAAATATTATTTTCAACAACATTGCCTTCCTATAACCAATGGTACCACTGAATAGAAAGTTTCTCCATCCTCTAGAAATCTTTAAGTATCTATACTCAGTGGCCAGTTGTGACTTGTGACCCTTTCCTTACTAGCGTCTATCATCTGCTTGTAACTCTATAGAGAGAAGAGTGGTCCAATGACTCCTTCTTTTCACCCTGCATGACTGGACATTGATAGGCCCAATCTTTACCATGCAACTATGTAAAAAAAATGTTATGACCCATGAACAGCATTCTATCTCATGCATTTTTTCCTCCATTTTTTAAGTTTTTGAACGCTTCTTATGACATTTTTTTTGTTTTGTTTTTCTTAAGCCAACCATAATATAGGTAGCCAACTGATGGCTGAACACTCAGTAGTTGCTTGTAGTATGCCACTTTGTACAAATACCACTGTCTGCTCTAAGAAAGAGATTCTTGACCAACGTTGATAGCAACATTAAATTGTGGCTATTTAAAAATATTTAAATATAAGTATTTTGAAGGTAATCTGATGAATATATAATATCTATTTGTCAAAACAATGGTTATAACTTCTCCAATGTAGCCTATGACCTCATCAGCCACAGGCTTCTTACTATGATTAACAACATTGCCAGATATAGATTGCCTCCTGTGGAGCAGGTAGCTATATTCTGGACTTGCCACTATTGCACCAGTGGTCTCATTTTAGAAACCAAATAGGTTACATTTACAAAAATTTACACTTCTATGTTAGGATCCTAGTTCTTATGCTTTAGTCTTTAACTTAACCAATGGATTTCCTAAGTGTCTAACTAGTACAAAACTTGTTAAGGGATTTAAAAGACACTTCAACAGTATAAAGCAATTTCACTCTAAATTATTTGCTATATGTGTAAGATCTAATTTTCTATATCACATTAATACATGCACTCTACCAAGTCAGTAGTAATGAATATAAAAAGCACCTAAGTTATATCTTGGGCTAATAAAATGGAGTTTCTTTATAAAAGAAACACAAATGATCACTATTTGAAAAGTGATGATTAGTAACCAACATAGAAATATTTAAAACTACTGGTGCACTCCAGTCAAAATCATCAAGCAACCTGATAATTGTTCGAGAGGATGTTGGGAAAAGGAAATCATAACATCTGCTGATAGAGTGCAAATTAATACAGTCATTAGGGATAGTATCCCATTCTATATGTATAGTACATTTTCATTATCCATTTATCTGTGAAGGACAACTAGGTTGTTTCTATTTCCTAGTTATTAAACTTGAGCCATAATAAGGATATGTAGAATAGGACATAGAGTCCTTGGAATGTATGCCAAGGTGTGGTATAGCTCTGTCATAAGGTAGGTTTATTTTCAGCTTTTTGAGAATTTTGCTTACTGACTTCAAGATTAGCCACAATTTTCATTTACATCAGTAGTGAATAAGGATTGTTTTTTCTTTACAACTTCTCCAGTATTTGTTTTTGTTGTTTTGTTTATCTTTACCATTTTAACTTGGATGTAATAAACTATCAGTAATATTTTAATTTGTATTTCCCTAATTGTTAAAGATGATGAATATTGTTTGAAGTGTTTTTAAACCACTATTATTTCCTCAATTGAGACATTTATGTTTAGACATCTGACCTATTTTTAATTAGGTTTGTATGTTCCTAAGAAAATTAAAAGTATAATTATCATATAAACCAGTTAAACCATTACTGGACCTAAACACCAGAAACTTTATATCCTACCACAGAGTACTTTCATAGTCATTGCAGCTTTATTCATATTAGCTAGGGAATGGAAACCACCTAGATAACCACCAACAGAAGGATAATGAAGACATGAAATTTTAAAGGTCTAAAGAAAACTGAAATAATGACATTTTCCAGGAACATTAATGGACCCAGAAAGTAAATAGTGAAATGACCAAATACAGAAAGAAATAAACAAAAAATACAATAAATAATACCATTTCACACTTATATTCACATCCTAATATATTTATGGTTATATACAAATACTTGGTAAAATCTAAAAACTAAGAAAGGAGACAAAGCCTGGATGATATTAAGAGATGAGGTTGGTTAGAGTGTAGACAATAGGACACATGAATTATGAATGAGGATATACAGATAAAGGTAACATTCTCTGCTTCAACTTTGTTATTTATTCACACATTTATTTATTTCCAAAATGGATGTGCAAATTTAACTTTCTTTGTATTGAAATAGCAAGGATCATTTTTTGTTTGTTTGTTTTGCATTTCAGTAGAATACAAGACGTATTGGATTGAATTTGTCACATGTAGTGGCAGTGATTTTGAAAGTTGGGATTTGGTTTTTAGTTCCTTTGATCATTAATGTAATAGGAATTAGATGTGACTAATCATTTGATATACTTGTCTAATTGAGCCACTTAGAAAAATCTGTACTATAAAGAGGGGGTTTGTATCCTGAAACATTTCCTGCTTTTCTTTTGTTTAAAACTATATAAAACTATTGTATTATAATATTATTAAATATATAAATTATAGTATTATATATAAAATAAACAATTTTTTAAATATATTGTTCAGAGGCCCATCTTACATAATCTAGATACTATGAATAAATAATTTAAAACATTTACTGTATGGTGCAGGTTTAAATAAAACATTCCTAACACACTTAAAAGTATATGTGTGTGAGAGCAAAAGAGAACGGCAGGCACAGAGAAGAAAACAGAGATGGAACAAGATGGATAGAGTCAGGGAAATTTGGACAAACAGAATCAAAGATGAGTGAAGGCAAAATGTTTATGATGTTTATGTGTATTTATTGTACATATTCATGTGTATGCTAATCACAAAAAGATCACATAAATCCTGAAACATGTCCAAACACAACATAGAAACAATCAATTATCACAATAAGATATTTATAAATGAATAAAATAAACACAGTATAAGAAATTTGTTGTACTAAAGGCAGAGGCCTGCTGCTGAGGTCTGGGTCTCTCTTTTCCCAGTGCTTACCTGTTGCTACACTGTGCGTTAGTTAAAAAGGAGGCAATGTATAAATGAGTTATTTTATTGTAGGAAGGAGAAAATAGGCCAGTTAAGTAAAGAGTGAAACTGCCCGCAGTTTCAGGAACTGAGGTTCTCTCAGAGGAGGGAACAAAGGACCTGAAATAGAGGGTTCGAAATGCAAAGAGAAATCACAAAGTCAAGTTGAAATAGCCCAATCAAAACTTCACTTTACTTAGAATAAGCCAGGATTTTTATAGTCACAGGAGAAACTGAAATCAAGTCTCTAGATTACATGATATTTGCATATTACAAAAACGGTTCAGGTGCCAAAGTCCCCAGGTTCAGAAGATCTTCAGGTGGTGGGTGTACTCAGGCTATGGGCATGCTCAGGCTGCTTCTTCACAGATGAACTGACAGTCTGCAGAGAGCATCTATCCCAGCTTCCCAGGTGTTAACCTCCAAGCAGAGACTGCCAGAAGTCCGATGACTGAGGGGAAGGGGGAAGTAGCAAAAGAGAAGGAAAGGAGAGCAAGGAGAGAGAGACAGAGAGAGAGAGAGAGAGAGAGAGAAAGGAGAGGAAGAAAGCAAGAGAAGGAAATAAAGAGCAAGAGGAGAGGAAGCAAGAGAGGGAGAGTGAGAGTGAGAGAGAGGAAGAGTAAGAGAGCAAGAGAACAAGAGAGCAAGAAAGCAAGAGAGAGAGGAGGTGGCAAACCGCTCCTTTTATTATATAGGGCATGGCATGTCTGGCTTGTGGTCAGATGACTGGTTATAGGGCCCAGCTAGAATGCTGGGATCTTGATGCATTGTCTGCCTGATAGAGCACACATCTACTGCAGGGGCAGCTGTGAGGGGTTGTGACTGAAACAGGAACCAAAGACTCAGGAGTTATGGCCAATCTTCTTCTGCCTCCTGTAAACATAACTTGCCCGTAGGGGTCCAGGTTTCAAAGCTAATGCTTTACTAAGCTTAAGTTACCTGAGTAGAACACTTCCCCATACTGGTACATAGAAATTTTGACTGTATTGTCCAAGACAAAAAACTAGCTGATGATGAAGTCTCTTGGTAATATAATTTAATTTGTGTTTTGCCATCTGAGAATTTTTCCCATTGAAAATATTAAAGCCAATATACAATAGTATTATTTTTGTTGGAATATAAAACTGGAACATAGCATACTTTATATAAAATATTCAATAGTCAATTAACAACTATGTATGTGTATTTCAAATTGGTATCAAATGCAAGTGCCAAAACTAATACACTCAACTTTAATAATCTAGGATAAGAAAAATAATGTTCTCCATCTTTCATATGTTCTTAAGAAAAAGAAATCCTACATCTGATAGAGGGCTCAAATCTAAAATACACAAATAACTCAAGAAGTTAGCCTCCAGAGAACCAAATAACCCTATTAAAAATGGGGTAAAGAGCTGAACAGAGAGTTTTCAACTAAAAAATCTCAAATGTCAGAGAAGTGCTAAAAGAAATATTCAACACCCTTAGTCATCGGGGTAATACAAATAAAAACAATCCTGAGATTCCACCATACACCAGTCAGAATTGCTAAGATCAAAACCTCCAGTTACAGCAGATGCTGGCAAGGATGTGGAGAAAGAATATTTCTCCATTGTTGCTGGGATTGTAAGTTGGTACAACCACTGTGGAACCAGTCTGGCTTTTCCTCAAAAAATTGGACAGTTTTACCTGAGGACCCAGCTATAACATTCCTGTGCATATACACAAAAGATGCTCCAACATGTAACAAGGAAACATGCTCCACTATGTTCATAGCACCCTTATTTATAATAGCCAGAAACTGGAAACAACCCAGATGTCCCTCAACAGAGGAATGGATACAGAAATTGTGGTACATCTACACAATGGAGTACTACTCAGCTATTAAAAACAATGACTTTATGAAATTCGCAGGCAATTTGATGGAACTTCAACTATAATCCTGAGTGAGGTAACCCAGTCACAAAAGAAAAAACATGGTATGTACTCACTAATAAGTGGATATTAGCCAAAAAGATGTTCAGAATACTCAAGATACAACTCACAAACCACATAAAACCCAAAAAGAAAGAAAACCACATCAAAATGTAGATGCTACAGTCCAGGTCAGAAGGGGGAAGAACATAATGTCTGGAATATAGAGGGAGAGAGGGAGCTGGAAGAATGGGAGGCAAATTTAGATATGGGAAAAGATGGGGGAGAAGTACAGAGGGTCATGAATTTGAAAAGAGGTGTGTAGAAGTGGGGGTGGGAGAACTGGTGTAGCCTCTAGAAAGTCACAGATGCCAGGGACACAAGAGGTTCCTAGGACCCAACAGGGAGGACAATAGCTAAAATACTCAACAAAGGGGACATAGAACATGCAGAGACCATATCCAGTAGACAGGCATGGCCCCTGGTTTGTGGGATGGGGCAACCCAACCATCTCAAAAGTAGTAATCCAGAATTCCTCCTGCCAAAAGGAAGTGCAGGTACAAAGAGTGGAGTAGAGACTAAAGGAATGGCCATCCAGACACTGCCCTACCTAATGACCCATCCTGTCTGTAGACATCAAACCCTGGCACTAATGCTGATGCTAAGAAACACTTACTAACTGGATCTTGGTATAGCTGTCCCCTGAGAGGCTCTGCCAGAGCCTGGCCAATATAGGTGTGGATGTATGCAGCCAACCATAAGACTGAGTGCAGGACTCTAATGGAGAAGTTAGGGCATGGACTGTAGGAGCTGAAGGGGTTTACAATCTCATAGGAAGAACAATATCAACCAACTAGACCCAAGAGCTCCCAGGGACTAAACCTCCAATTCAAGAGTGCACATGGGGAGATGCATGACTGCAGCTGGATATGTAGCAGAAGATTGCCTTATCAGGCATCACTCGAGGGGAACTACTTGGTCCCAAGGAGACCCAATGACCCAAAGTAGGGGAATGCTAGGACACTGATGCAGGAGTGGATGGGAGGGTGGATCAATACCCTCATGGAGGCAGCTGGAGTGGAAAGGAGGATAAGGGGTTTGTGGAGGGGAAACTGCAAAGGGGGATAATATTTGACATGTAAATAATTAAAATAATCAATTAAAAATGACAAAAAATGTAACCAAAAGAAAAATAGAAATTTAGTATCAATATCTCTATTGCATATATAGAATATAAACTAGAGTAACAAAAATATTCATTAGTTCTCAAAGAAATGCCTTAATTTTTTTTTTCCTGTGTGATGTTGTGTCCAGGACTTGCTATAGTGGGAGAATTGGGTTCTGATGATGGCAAGTGACCTTGGTTTGTGTTG
>NC_045030.1:116686504-116700541 GCF_008632895.1 Mastomys coucha
ATTTCCGGATGAACCGCCAAACTGATTTCCAGAGTGGTTGTATCAGTTTGCAATCCCACCAGCAATGCCTTAATTTTTAAGATTAAAACAAGCATTACTTTCTTTGTGTGTGACCCCCTTCCCCTTCCTTTTAGTTTTTGACTGAGTTTTGCTATGTAGTGCTGGACCTTGCCACACTGAGCAGGTTTAGCCTGGCCCAGATCTAACAGATGTCTGCCTGCTTCTGCCTGTTGGGATTAACTACATGTCCCAACACACATACCTCATTAATTCTCCTATACAAAGAATGAAGAGTGAGAGGAAAGGACTGACAAAATGTGATGATCAAGACTGTCTCCTTGTAAAGGGAAAAGTTTGTTAAATTGATTTAAGTTTGTGCCTTTTTTAGTGTCTAAAGTATTCTGTTTATTTAGTCTGCCTTCTGTTCCTGGCAAAGAGAAGAAAGGCATACAAATGCACATACATATATACATTTCTTTTCCCAGAAATATAATCTTTCATTTAGAGATTCTGAAAATCATATCATATAAACCTGTTACATTTAAGATGTATATGCTATGACAGACTATTCTGTTCTTCTGTTTTATTTTTGAAGGTGACATGTCAAGAAAAAAATCAAAGGTATTATAAATTCCTAAACTATCTCAAGGAAATAATTTAAAAGACAATAACTCTCATCTTCTGTCAAGACAACTTAAACCTTTTGCTCACTTTTAGTTGGCATACCCTTAAGAAGTACAAAGGTGAAACCAATTAATCTTTATAACATATAGTGACTGATTTCATCACCTTTAACATTAGATGGCACTTTAAGTATTGCAAAGAGAGAGAGAAAATTATGCCTAAAATATATAACATGAAGCCAGTATTTCTTAAACATTAACAATATTGATAAATTTAGTAAAATGTTTGAAATATATAAAATTCCCTATTCATAAATGATATTTCCTTAGAGTTATAATAAGGTTTTACTTGAATAAAGCATTTATAATACTTAAAACTTGTAAAAGAAACTATCAATAATTTCTTATGTGAATAGTTTCTCAAAAGAAAATTAATCATTTAGAAATTTCATGACATACTCATTTATTTTTTGTCTTATATGTCTAAGCTAAGTTTTTATGTTAATCATCAGAGACTAGTAGATATTAGCCATAAATGTCTACATTCATTTTGTGGCATCTGAGAAAATCAACATATATAACACATACTTTTCTTAAAATGAAATAATTTTTAGATGTTTCCATAAAGCACTTTGCCAATCTCCCTTAAATCATGTTATTCTGAATGTGCAACTAATCAAATGTTATTTCAAGAAGATACATGTGTGGAGCATAAATGAGAGATCATTAAAAACATAGTTTTCTAGGTGACTTAATGAGATATTGATATTGATTATAGTCTATAATAGATACAATGAAAAGAATTAAGATTAATGGAAATAAAACTTTACATATTCAATAATCAGTAACCCCTAAGGTCATTAAAAGAAAGTCAATAATTAATGAAGCAGTTTTAAATATCAACAAACTTCAATGAAATTAAGAGATGTTGTGTGTACAATTTTATGAAAAATATTTTAATTATATGGTATTGCTTGTTATAGTTGAACAGATAAACTGGTTTCCTAAAATGGAATTTACTCTTGGAAAATATACTAGAACTGAGATTGAAATGATGACAAAGAATTATGAACAGTATTTAAACATAGATGATCAGCAGCTGGATTTCTAAGAGAAGAGACCATTTAAAAAATTAATTTACAGAAAAATACATAAAAATATTCTATGCCAGAAAGAAATCTTACATGAAAAGCAAAAATAAAAGAGGGAGAGCTCTGACCCAGGGACTCAGCTGAGATCACCATTTTGCTCCAGTGACTTTTTAATGCAAGACCAACCAGGAGGCACATGGCTTAGAAATGGCAGGGCAGCCAGGACAGATCCTTTCTACCTCCTTCTACACCTAGGAGGGACCACAGATCCACAGCCCCTCTCTTCACCTTTCCAACAAGAAGAGAGCCTGTCTCCAGGGTGTGCTCTGAACCCAGGATTCAGGAGGGATGACTGATCCACAGCCCTATGCACATGGGTCTTACCAGAGGAGAGCTGATCTCCCAGCAGTGATGACACAGGCTTACAGACCCACAGGAGGAACAGGCTCCAGCCAGAGACAGCATGAACATCTAATACCAGAGATTAACAGATGGTAAAAGGCAAACACAAGAATCTTACCAATAGAAGCCAAGACTACTTGACTTCATTAGAACCTAGTACTCCCACCACAGCAAGTCCTGGATATCCAAAAACACCGGAAAAGCAAGATTTGGTCTAAAATCATATCTCATGATGGTGATAGAAGAATTTAAGAAGGACATGAATAACTCTCTTAGAGAAATACAGGTGAACCCAAGTAAACAGGTTCAAGCCCTTAAAGAGGAAACACAAAAATCCCTTAAAGAATTATAAGAAAGCACAATCAAACAGATAAAGGAATTGAACAAAACCATTCATGACCTAAAATTGGAAGTAGAAACAGTTACTAAATCACAAAGAGAGACAACTCTGAAGATAGTAATCCTAGGAAAGGAGTCAGGAACCATAGATGTAAGCATCACCAACAGAATACAAGAGATAGAAGAAAGAATTTCAGGTGCAGAAGATACCATAGAAAATATCACAACAGTCAAAGAAAATAAAGAATGCAAAAAGTCCCTAATCCAAAACAGCCAGGAAATCCAGGACACAAGGAGAAGACCAAACCTAAGGAGAAGGAGAAGACCAAACCTAAGGATAATAGGTATAGAAGAGAGTAAAGACTTCCAACTTAAAGGGTCAGTAAGTATCTTCAACAAAATTATAAAAGAAAACTTCCCTAGCCAAAAAAAAAAGAGATTCCCGTGAACAATCAAGAAGCTTATAGAACTCCAAATAGATTTGACCAGAAAAGTAATTCCTCCTGCCACATAATAGTTAAAACACTAAATGCACAAAACAACGAAACAATATTAAAAGCAGTGAGGAAAAAAGATCAAGTAACATATAAAGGCAGATCTATCAGAATTACACCAGCCCAGCCTTCTTACCAGAGACTATGAAAGCCAGAAGATGCTGAGTTGATATCATACAGACCCTAAGAGAACACAAATGCCAGCCCAGGATACTACACCCATTAAAACTTTCAATTACCATAGATGGAGAAAGCAAAGTATTCCAAGACAAAACCAAATTTACACAATATCTTTCCACAAATCCAGCACTTCAAAGGATAATAAATGGAAAAATCCAGCACAAAGAGGGAAATTACATCCTAGAAAATATAAGAAAGTAATATTCCCACAAAAGGAAAAGAAGATAGCCACATGAACAGAATTCCAATTCTAACAATAAAAATAACAGGAAGCAACAATGACTTTTCCTTAATATCTATTAATATCAATGGACTCAATTCCCCAATAAAAAGACATAACCTATCAGACTGGGTATGTAAACAGGACCCAACATTTTGTTGCATACAGGAAAATCACCTAAGTGACAAAGACAGACACCACCTCAGAATAAAAGGTGGGAAAACAAATGTCTAAGCCAATGGTTCCAAGAAAAATGTTGGAGTAGCCATTCTAATATCAAATAAAATCGACTTTCACCCTAAAGTGATCAAAAAGGAGAAGGAGGGACACTTCATACTCATCAAAGTTATGATCTACCAAGATGAACTCTCAATTTTGAACTTCTAGGCTACAAATGCAAGGGCATCTACAATCCTAAAAGAAAGTTTACTAAAGCTCAAAGCACACATTGTATAGCTCACAATAATAGTGGGAGATTTCAATACCTCACTCTCTGCAATGTACAGATCATGGAAACAGAAACTAAACAAAGACACAGTGAGACTAACAGAAGTTATGAAACAGAGGGATTTAACAGATATCTGTAGAACTTTTTATCTTAAAACAAAAGGATAAACCTTCTTCTCAGCACCTCATGGTACTTTCCCCAAAACTGACTATATAATTGGTCACAAATCAGGTCTAACAGATACAAGAAGATTGAAATAATTCCTTGCATCCTATCAGATCACCATGGACTAAGGCTGACCCTCATAACATAAACACTAGAAATCACACATATATATATATAAGCTTAAGAACACTACTCAATGATAACTTGGTCAAGGAAGAAATTAAGAAAGAAATTAAAGATTTTCAAGAGGTTAATGAAAATGAAGCCACAACATACCCAAAGTTATGGAACCCAATGAAACAGTCCTAAGATGAAAACTCATAGCTATAATTTCCTCCAAAAAGAAACTGGACAGAGCACATACCAGCAATTTGACAGCATATCTGAAAGCGCTAGAACAAAAAGAAGAAAATTCATCCAAGAGAAGTTGAAGGCAGGAAATAATCAAACTCATGGCTGAAATCAACCAAATGGAAACAAAAAGAACTATACAAAGAATCAACCAAACCAGAAGCTGTTTCTTTGAGAAAATCAACAAAATAGATAAACCCTTAGCCCTAATAACTAGTAGGCACAGACCCAGTATCCTAATTAACAAGATCAGAAAAGAAAAGGGAGACATAACAACAGACTCTGAAGAACTCCAAAAAATCATGAGATCCTACTACAAAAGCCTATATTCAACAAAACTGGAAAACCTGGATGAAATGGACAATTATATAGATAGATACCAGGTACCAAAGTTAAATCAAGATCAGACAAACAAGCTAAACAGGCCCATATCTGCTAATGAAATAGAAATAGTCATTAATAGTAACCCAGCCAAAAATAAATCCCAGGGCCTTATGGGTTTAGTGCAGAATTTTATCAGACCTTCAAAGAAGACCTAATACCAATACTCCTCAAACTATTCAACAAAATAGAAACAGAAGGTACTCTACCCAATTCGTTCTATGAAGCCACAATTACACTTATACCTAAACCATACAAAGACCTAACAATGAAAGAAAACTTCAGACCAAATTCCTTTATTAATATCAATGGAAAAATACTCAATAAAATTCTTGCAAACCAAATCCAAGAATACATCAAAACGTTTATCCATCATGATCAAGTATGCTTCATCCCAGGTATGCAGGGATGGTTCAATATTCAGAAATCCATCAACATGTTTCACTATATAAACAAACTCAAATAAAAAAGCATATGATCATCTCATTAGATGCTGAAAAACCATTTGACAAAATTTAACATCCCTTCATGATAAAAGTCTTGGAAAGATCAGGAATTCAAGGCCCATAATTAAACATAGTAAAAGCAATATACTGCAAACAAGTAGCCATGGAAGACAAAAGTGTAGATACTTTGTTCCTTCATAAAAGGGGAAATGAAATACCCATGGAAGGAGTTGCAGAGATAAACTATGGAGCAGAGACTGAAGGAAGAACAATCCATAGACTTCTCCACCTGGGAATCCTTTCCATATTCAGTCATCAAATCCAGACACTATTGTGCATGCCAGCAAATGCTGGCTGACAGGAATCTGATATAGGTGTTTCCTGAGATGCTTTTACAGTACCTGACTAATATATAAGTACAGACTCACAGCCATCCATTGGACTGAGTACAGGGTCCCCAATGAAGGAGTTAGAGAAAGGACCCAAAGAGCTGAAGGGTTTGCAGCCCCTTAGGACAAACAACAATGTGAAGTAACTAGTACCCTCAGAGCTCCCAGGGACTAAACCACCAATCTGTGGCCCTGTGAAGGTACTATGACCCAGTGTAGAGGAATACCAGGGCCAGGAAATAGGAGAGCATAGATTGGTGAGCAATGGTCACAGGGAGGGAACAAGGGTTTTTGTTTGTTTGTTTGTTTTTGTTTTTGTTTTTGTTTTACTTTATTTTATTTTTTTCTTTTTTTCAGAGGGGAAACTGGAAAGTAGATATTGCATGACATGTAAATAATGAAAATATCTAATAAAAATAAATAAAAACAAAAAACAAAAACAATACAAAACAAAAAAATAAGAAAAAATAATATATATGTTTTAATTACCATAACCTACAGAAATCTAACCATTCAACAAGGAACTACCTGAGCATGTAATAGCTACCAACATGGAGCTCAGATTCTTTACCAGTAAAAATACTAAAGTTCACCAAAGGCTCTGAGTGTAACTAACATTTTTTAATGAATATAATTCAACTAAACTATGAATATTTTAGACAATATTTTTCCATATCATGCAATGTGAAAATGTGAAAAAAAGCAATGTGAAAACATACATTTTATATGCAATATGAAAATTTAAAAAAAGTATCTTTATAGTACTATTACATTGCTGTGGTCTAGAATCAAACATACATGTCAGAGAAATTATTACTATATGTTTTCATAAAAAAATGAATCTCTCATACGTCTAGAAACAAAATAGTTACCTAAACCTCATTCTGATAAAAACAGAAACAAATATAATTTAGCCAGTGTCTAAATGTAGTAGAGTACTTAGATATCTTAGCTATTATTTTATTTCTGTGGCAAGATACCATGACTAAGTCAACTTTTAATTGGAGACTGCTTACAGTTTCAGATCATGAGTCCATCATTTATCATGGTGGGACAAAGGCAGGTATTTTGCTGGAGCAGAAGCTGAGAACTCACATATGATTCAAAAATTTCAGGCAGAAAAAGAAATTGAACAAGACTTTATCTGACATAGGCATTTGAATCTTAAACCCTACCCCCATTGATATACCACCTCCATCAATGTCATAGCCACTACAAAGAGGCCACACTTTCTAGTCCTATTCAAACAGTCTCACTAACTGGGCACCCAGCATTCCATTATATAAGACCAGGGAATCTATTTTCTTAAATATAACCATACTAGGTGTCCCTAAGTGTATCTTACTTTCAAACATAGACATTGAAATGTTCTTCTATTTTAGTATTAACTCAGGAAGTTTAATATGTTCATTGAAATACTAAGATGAATTAAATGTGTCTTAATTTAGAGTCCTAAAGGGAGGAATGGAAAAGAACAGGTCACAAAATATGTATGACTTGAAAGCAGAAGGAACATATATTTGGAGAAGGAGAGATACATGGAAAACAGGGAGAGGATGTTGAAGGACAGTGAAGAATGAACAAGAGCAGACTATACTGATGTATAAGTATAAAAATGTCATAGTGAAATCCATTTTTTTGTATTTTAATGAAAATAATTAATTTAAAAAATTAATAAAAGAACAATATCAGCAGACTTGTCATCATAGTAAAAATAGTGAAAGATAGACTTGTGGCCATTACATCGGCAACACACAATAAGAAATAACTAGCTGCCAGCAGCTACACAAATCAGGTTCATGAAAGAGAGGCAGGGGCCTGGGCGAAATAGGGGAATCAGACTGCAAGAGAAATAACTAGACCAAGTCAAAAGATTCCAATCAAGTTCCAATATGTATTTCAGTGTCTGAGAATATATAGGCAGGGAACCAATCCCCCAGTAAGCCAGGATCCTGTGGTCTAGTCAGCATCTTGTTCTATCCTGAAGGCAGGTAAAGCAGCTCAGCAGGGTGTGGCTCCTAGCAGGAACTTCGGGAGAGGCAGAGAAGCAACAGGACAAAAGGGCTTTTTTAATCTCAGGAAATGCCACCCTACTAGCTGCTCTGTGGCAAGGGCAAGGTTTGGTTCAGCCCAGATGAGGCTAGGGGAGATCACAAATAACCACTATGATGGCTAATCTTGATTGTCAGTTTCATTAGATCTGTAATAAACTTCTAGGATGTGATGGATTTTCTTGGTCAGGCCATTTAACCTGGGAAAACTCACCCTAAACAAAAGAACAATTTCTAGTGGCCACCCAAAAAAAGAAGGAAGCTTGAGCTTTGCTTTCTTGCTTTTACTCTTCCCGGCAAATACATGTGCACTTTCATTCCTGTTGCTACTACTTTTGGATTACTTTGCTAATATCAGAATCTGCTTCTTCAGGCTGGCCATGTGGACCGAAGATCATTTGGTCTTCTGAAATATCCTGGCCCCTCAGCAGCAGGCTGGGGCTGCTGAGACAATTATTCTTCTGTACTCAGCAGATTACAGAATTCTTAGCATTTATAGTATGAGGTGGTCTGATCATTGTTGGACTACATAGAACTGATCATGTAAACCAATCTAGTAAATCTGCTTTTAATATATTTTCATTATATCAGGTCTGGTCTTCTGATGAATCTAAACTAGTTGAATCTCTTTTATGATTTTGTGTATTTCCAAAGGTCTTAGCTCACCAAAGTCTCAATATCTTTCTCAATATTATGATCTTAGAAGATAATATAAATGTACTACAGCAATATGTATAAAATAGTCATAGCTATTGTCAACCCCACAATTGTAGAAAGAAGGAGAATCCGCCACTGAACTGTCTTCAAAGCCTTCTAACTGATAGAAATTTAAATGATTATGGAGATATTATAATGTTAAAGACCTAGTCCCTAATTAAAATTAATCTTAGGTTATGACTAGCCCTCTAAATAGCCATCTGTTGCCTGTGTCTTACCTAACATCATAAGTGTAGGAGATAAAACTACTAGCATCTATTAAGTTAACAAAATCATAGTTTCTAACAACCAATGTTAAATTTGGTGTGGGTGCCCCACTCATGAAGAAACATTGAGGGAGATCGTGGCAATTAGCATGAAGTTTTTATTGATAGAGTATACTGGGGTCTTCTTGCATTCAGAGCAAAGATGACACCCAGGAACAAAAGCACACCCTTTTTATACCTTCCCAGTACATAGGTTTACTGCATGAGTTGGTTATCTCTCATTGGTGGAGCCCATTGTCTTTTGTTTCCATGGATCCTGTGCCCCAAGTGAGGAGGAGATACTGATTGCACATAGGAGGGATTGGGGGGAAATCCACCCCTTACTGGGGACAATTTCCTGGAACCTGGCATTACTCCTAGTAATTAGGGCATCTCCTGGGGACTGATGTTTGCTTGGCAACCCCTTCTGAACTCTGTCTTTAGGCTTAACGGACATTCCTTGCTCCTTGGTATTTTTATGATGTGTCTCTGTTTGCTCAACTCTTATACCAAAAGGCTAAGAATTCCATTAGATAACATCTGAGTCATATATATACATATATGTATGTATTTCCCTTTGCTTTTCTTTAACATGCTTACTTAATTTTCCACTAATGTATTGTTTTAATTGTAATGATCTAGTTTATTATCTTTTTATTAGTTTATCTATTTATTCACTTTATATGCAGAGTGCTGTCCCCTTCCCTTTTCTTCTTCCAGTCCCACCCTCCTACCCTCCTCTCTCTATTCCATCTTCTTCCTTGGTACCAACCTGTCTTGGAACATCAAGTCACAGTAGGACTAGGGACCTCCCAGTGAGGCCAGACAATGCAGCCCAGCTAGGGGAAGTTGATTCAAAGTCAGAGACAGCCCCTGCTGCAATTGTTAGGGGAACCACATGTCATCTACTTATGTTTAAGATGTCTAGGCCCACCCTATGCACACTCTTTGATTTATGATTCAGTTTCCATAAACCCCTATGGCCAAGGTTAGCTGACCATGTGAGTCATCTTGTGGTGTTCTTGACACCTCTGGCTACTAGGATTCTTTTTCCCACTCTTCCACAAGACTGCACAAGCTTCACCTAATATTTGGCTTTGGGTTCCTGCATTTGTTTCCATCAGCTGCTGAAACCTCTCAGGATAGAGCTATGTTAGGTTCCTGTCTGCAAGCATAGCAGAATATCATTAATAGTGTCAAGAGATGGCTCTTTCCCATGGGATGGGCCTCAATTTGGGCCAGTCATTGTTTGGTTATTCCTTCAATGTATGCTACATGTTTATCCTTGCACATATTGTAGACAGGACTGATTTTGGGTCAGATATCTTGTGAGTGGGTTGGTGTTACCCTCTCTCCACTGCAAATGCCACCTGACTATAAGAGGTGGACACTTCACCAAGATTTTTTTGAAAGAAGAAAAGCCTTGGTTTATATATCTTTATTTGTTCTATTGCTATAAAAACTTCATGAAACTGCTTCCAGATTGTACATAGAATTTGAGTTAAACTTAATCTATGTTCCTAGGCAATAGGACTATATGAGTGGCTTCTATATTATAAGCTCTAAATTGGATATTATGGCAGAAACATTATAGGATATCTAGAGTTTACAAATACAGAAGTCATTCATATATTTGTTCATTTAGTTGATAATTTCTGATTGACACAAATACACTCTTTATTACATTCTTGTATCACATATGAATGACAGTAGCCCAGAGAACACAAATTCATCATGCCTAAAGAGCATGGTCAAGCATGGAAATAATTACCTGAACTTTGATGGTTGCAGAGCCCAGGAAATGTATAAATCAGGCATTTTTAAATATACTAAGAGGAACCTCAGGTGCTATAACGGAGCAGGTAAAACTGTTACTGATTTTTACATGTGACCTTATCATATTCTTAATTTTGGACTTGGAACAAGTGGGAGTGCAGTTGTCTAGGTAATGAAATTCTAAAAGTTTTAAGTTACACAAAGAAATGGACAATTAGCAGCAGCCCAAAATAATTTAGTCCAAGATCTGTCACATTTCAGCTCTTCAAAATTTTGAAGCTTTAATCATTCTGTCAACCCTTTAGAATCCATAATGTAATTGTGTCTACATATTTGGATGTAGATGTGAAGGGGATTTCCTAAGAAGTTCAGTTCCCACCATTACATTATATATTCATCCAAACATTTTATTTTATTAAAAGAACCTTCTTCACTTCCTCTCATTTTCCCATGCAGAAATCTACAAACTACTTCCTCAGACAGGATACTAAATATCCTCTTATTTAAAGTTGATTAGATTATTTCCAAGTTATTGTGGGCAATATTTATATTTCAAAGCATAAATATAAGATAAACAAGGGACTGAAAGAGCTACTTATCTCTGTTTCAGTAAGCACAGCAATTTTTGTTATTAAGACATCAGGGGCTTTTTGAAATAAGGCTGTGTCTTACTCATCTGTTTTCTAATGAAATATCTTTTTGTTAGGAAAGTAACACATAAACAGAAGTATTTCATTAAGTCTACATTAAAAGCAAAAGAAAACCCCAAATATGTTGTTAATGAATTGAACCAATTAGTGACTGAAATCAGTGAAATTCATTCAATTCAGTAAAGAATGAGGTCTCCTAAAGAGCCAAGGCACAAACACTTCATACTCAGAGCGGGTACAGAGAAAGAGGATTAATTTATGCTTTTCTTAGATGGATTAAAGTCATTTGGCACAAATTGTAAAGTTTCTTTCTTCTCCCTCTTTCTTGAACATAGTCCTATTTACTATCAAACTCTCAGGCTGGGAAGTAAAGAGGGGAAGTAGCTAGAAGAGGGAATAATTCATACATTATTTCTGTCTTTGGAGTGAATATCCTGTGCACCTGCAGCTCCAAGACAGTTATGGAAATAAAAGTGCTTAGAAATTCAAAGCAAGTTCACAAAGTGCATGTTTTACCATGCAAATCGTGTGCTTCACACACCTGTATAGAGTTAAGCAAAATGGTTTATTTAGGAAAATATCTTAATTTCCTACCTTTGTACATTTTGCCATTGTGAATGAATGACAAAAATCACATTCGGTCAATCTGAAGTGTATTTCAGAAAACTGTTCTACTCTGCTTGTCGTGAGATTTGAGTGTTACAGAATGAATTAAAGGGTAGCAGACACAAAGGAACTGTGCATTAATGAGAATTCACAGAGAGCAGTATTCAGCCATTTGCACTTTGGTTCATGAATAACAAGTGACCATTCATGCTGCTAAGTAAGCAAACTAGCCACAAAGGTGAGAAAAGACAGTGATTTAGTAGAAAATGCAGTAAGCAGGGGTTCTCTCTAACCTCGGGGTGCTTTTCATTTGCTTAATGGGTTAGCACAGGACCTGACTATACAAGTGTTAGCAAATCAACACCTTTTCTTTACAGTATCCCTTAACCACAGGAACTCAGTAGAGTCATACTTATAAGGTGGTAAGCTTTTCAGAGTTTGTTGCTGGAGCCCAACAGGGTTTGCTTCTAGTTCTTCCGGTATGAATATGATTTTCTATGTAGAACTGTCACAAATAATTTCAAGAAGCACACCAATATGAAAAGTGAGTAATAGACAATACTTTTACTTCATACTTCACAAGGCTCTCTTATTTTCTGTGATATGTGCCAAGACTTTTCATAAAGGGGATCAAAACATGTATTCATTTTTTTCCCATTTATTCAAACATTTGCTTGTGCATTTATCTGCAGCAATTTCATGGGCTAGGAGTAAGTCTCCCCAAGGGAAATGGTATTTAAATGAAAACACCAAAGAATTGACTTAAGGTAAGCTGAAAATGGAGGCAGAAAAAAAAAATCATGACACAGGGGGAAAAAAACACAGGAAGTATAATAGAGTAAAGCTTATTCTTATTCTGTAAGGCAGATTTGTTGCATCAATATTGAAAGAAAAGGACTAGATATGTAAATGAGATGATGTCTAAAGCTGAGGGGCACAGATATTATGTGCCTTAAATGAAAGCATGAACTGGTAGAGTGCACAGCAAAGGGGTATACTTTTCTCTGGAAATTTATGATAGCAGTGATAGTAGTTACCAACTTTTAAAAGTTAAAACAAACAAACAAAACAAAACAAAACAAAACAAAAAACCTAAGCAGTCATCATTGCAATGAACAGATTTGTAATGTTTTTCTTTGAGTTTGCAGTCAGTAAGAAATTGTGGGATAGTGCCACCAGTTATAAAGGTTGGCATAATTCACCCTTCTACCGATAATTATGAGAACAGAAATTGAGGTATAGATTTAGTCAAAGGTAAACATAATGAAAGAAGACAATTTTAGACTCAAGTATTGATCTCTAATAGAACAGGCATATATAAGACTTTGTGGAAAAGAAAGGGGTTACAGTGACACAGAAGGCTGAAAGCACATATATTGGGCTATGCCTCTTCAAAGCACAAGCACTGTTCCTATCCTTCTATAGCTAATCTGAATCATGGTTCCCTTGCTGAATAGCTTTATGTCAACTTGAAACACCAGCCTCAGAAGTAGGCAGAAGAAAGCATCTTTTAGATTCAGAACAATATAGATCTTCCTTTTCTGGGGCAGATTCAGCAAGCTTAGAAGGATGTAAGGGTTCAGTATTATGGTGTAGATGTTTTCCAATGCGTTTGTTGATTTTTTTTAATTCCTGTACTGGTTGGTTGTCATAAGTGTTAGGATTCAGGACAGAGAACAAGGGAATGTTCCATAATAAGTGTCAGGGAACAAGAATTCCTCCCTCTTTCAATGTGTTGATGTGTTTTATGATCTCTTCCTTGGCATCACACAGATCATGGAGTATTGTTTGATGTATACCAGTATTGTAGAATTTAATTATGATAATTTGGCTGCTGTACTGATAAGTCTGCTGGATCCTCTCAACCTAAACATCAGGGTACCTTGCTCTTAGTTCCTGCACAAGCCTGAGGTTTGATCTTACTTCACTTGGTTGAGTCTTCCTGTTAGTGGTACACCTAATATAGAGGACAGTTAACCAGAATATTGGTAGGATCGTGGCCTAAATCCCTAGCTAGGATAGTCAGGTACACACAAAAGATGGTTGCTTGGAAGTTTTGGATATGGGCACTCTGGTATAAGCAGAAATGAATGAGTTATGGTATTTTGTTCTAGGTATATAATCCAGAAAGATGTCCATGGGAAGTAGATGATTGGGCTGTTGTCTTTCTGGTGTCCAAGAGCTCCTTTCAAGACAGAATGAGCTGTTTCAGTGTATATTAGAAAGTTAAAGGATTTCCTGTTACTCTTCTCTTGCTGGCATCCTGGACTCCATGTTGGAAGGGGGTGGGGCTAAGTCATATTGAGCCTAGCCTCATCAATTTCTAGCTAGTAGGAGGATGGGGTAGCACTTTTTTTTTTTTACCAGGACAGTCATTCTTTCACTGACCATTCTTAGAATAGACTCATTGATCCTCTTTCAGATGTTTCCTTCTACTTTCTCTTTGTCTATTTCCTGTATTTC
>NC_045030.1:116700991-116703547 GCF_008632895.1 Mastomys coucha
CAAGTTGGATGCTGTGTATAAACATCAATTTTTCACTTGTTTTCAACAATCTGATAAGGGTCCAATGGCTTTTCCCACAAAGGAGAATTTTGAGTCTTCTAATAATAATAATTACTGGTGAAGGCAGAGGCATATAGCGTAAATGTGGAAGGGAACTATTCTCTCTCCCTCTTCTTCTTCTTGTCTATAAGGGGTCCCTCAAGAGCTTCCCTCAAGGAAAGAATGGACAAAGGTCTAACAGCTTCAGATAAAGCTTGTCTTGCATCCCTATAGGCAGACATACTCTTCAGGCACAAGGGAGACAAGAGAAAAATGTAGTAGAGTCTGTCTCCTGGTCTCTCCTCTGGGGGAAAACATTTCCTTCTGCCTCCTCACATTTCCTATTGGTCCATTCAGAATGTAACAATACAGTATGTTTAGACATCACAACTAGATAAAGAGGATCCTGGATCCCAGGAAAAGAGAACAGGTTTTTAACCATTAGGTAGATGAATGACAAGAGTTAGGCAATTATTAGCATAAATGAACTGATTGGAAGTAGTAGGAGATCTAGTCACAATGATCCAGACTGTTCTGACTATGCAGGAGATCTAAAGATCCTTCAGGAGGTCACCCACTTTTCTAGAGAAGAACTCATGTTCACAAAGATTGCAAATTCTTTCTGGGGAGAAAGGAATTATTATTTATATCATTATTTATACCTGAGAAGCCCTTCTGAAAATGATTTAGGATATCCTTCAGAGGGGTCCTTGTGCTTCTCACATTCTCATCCATCCTAAGGGCAAGTGACAGAGTGACTTAAAGAGACAGCAACAACAACGAAGGCACAAACTGTAACAATGACCCAAAAAATCACAGATGACCAGGAAGCAAAATTCATCAAACAGACCATGGTCCTCTGGTGACATTTTATACAGATCCCAGACACAGTCATATCCTACTGCCCCTCTTGTTTCCTCATCAGATGGTGCCATCTACAGACAAAACTTACTTCTAAAGGTCTTCATTCCAGGTAACTTTTGATTTGATTTTGAGGGTGGTTGTGTAAGATTGCCTCTGTCAGCAATGAAAAAGGGAGGGTTCTCTGGGGCCCTGGAGCCTCCCTAGGAATCCTCTCCAGCTGGCCATCTTTACCACTCTTTGGGGTCTTGAGGCTACTCCATATCAAACCCCAGTCTCTAGGTATCTCAGTGGAAGCTCCCTCTAAAATTTTTGGGTAGCCCACTAAAGGAGGGTTTGTTTTGTTTGGTTCCCCAAAACTATATCCTGGCATCTTTCTTGGCAGCTGCAGGGGAAGCAAGCTCCTTAACAATGTTAAGATGAGTAGTTACTGTACCAGCAGAAACTAGTATAAATTAGCTGGGGTATCTTGAGTATGTTCTAGAATATAGTTGGGTAATTTTCCACAAGGTTTGTCATCCAGGACTCAAATTTTAGTCAAGACTAAAAATGGCCTCACCAAGAATATAAGAGAGAGAAATTTCTGTACTATTCTCCCCTGTCACAAAGTACCATATAGCAGTCCATCAATTACAATGATAACTAAAAATAAAAAGTTACGAGAAGTTTGCTCATGAAATAGTATAGTAACAAGACTAGACTGTGTTCCATATGGTATACTGGTTTCAACAAAAGGCATATAATTAGCAAGAAAACACAAAACATCTACTCATTAATTTCATAATTGCTAACATTTATTAAGCAATGACTCTCCACATTTCAGTCACATAAATGACATGAGTCATTAATGTTTTAATATGTAGTTTGACTAATTTGTGCTGCTTTACCTTAAGTTAAATGACTCTTAGACATGTTAATTGTATGGTTGTCATTAGTAGGTTGGTATGGAGAATCCGTGGAAAATCCCTTAAACTGTTAGAACTTATTGTGAGAACTGAGTAAACAGGAACATCTCACCCCCTGGCAATGGGCAAAGAGACACCTTGTTAATGGTGTTCTTAACATCAGTCAGGAGCAGAGCGGATGGCAGTCCTTTGTTCATCCTAGCTTGATGCCTGCCTTGGTGGCCAAAGCTGTTTCATGCCTAGGGCACAGTACTCCCACCCCCCAGACAGCCAGCAAAGGACAGTCTGAACTTGATCAAGATTTGGAAGATGTTGAAGAAGTAGAAGAAGAAACGGGTGAAGAGACAAAAATCAAAGCAAGTCAGCTAACTGTTCAGATGATGCAAAATCCTCAGATTCTTGCAGTTCTTCAGGAAAGACTTGATGGTCTGGTAGACACACCAACAGGATACATTGAAAGCTTACCAAAGGTAGTCAAAAGACGAGTGAATGCTCTCAAGAATCTTCAAGTTAAATGTGTACAGATAGAAGTCAAATTCTATGAGGAGGTTCATGATCTCAAGAGAAAGTATGCTGTTCTCTATCAGCCTTTATTTGATAAGTGATTTGAGATCATTAATGCAATTTATGAACCTACAGAAGAAGGATGTGAATGGAAACCAGATGAGGAAGATGAAGTTCCAGAGGAGCTGAAAGAAAAGGCCAAGATTGAAGATGAGAAAAAGGATGAGGAAAAAGAAGACCCTAAAGG
>NC_045030.1:116704367-116715201 GCF_008632895.1 Mastomys coucha
TCAATAAATAAATTGCAAAACAAACAAACAAACAAACAAAAACAGGAATATCTCAGAAAAACACCAGGAGGCCAGGAATTTCTGTTGAGGTTAATAAGATCAGCTCAGAAACTTTGGGAAGGTCATGGAACACTTTCCCCTCAGGAAGTGAGAGGCTAATTAACATTCCTCAGACCACAGGATGGGAACTGACCTACAGGTGGGGACATATTCTTCAGGAAGGACCATTGCCCACCTTCAGACAAGGAAAGTCCTTGCCACCTCATTCCCTGAAGACCAATCAGTTTAAAAAGTCACACTGTTCTACCAATCACATTGTGCCTAATGGTTGCTGCCCTGCAAACTGTATAAAAGCTCACTGAACAAGCTGCCTTTCCTTCGGTTCTGGGATGACCCCAGTGCACTGGAACAATAAAAATCTTCTTGCTTTTTGCATTGATCCAGACTCCATGTGTTTCACTCAGGGTGTCTCCCATAAGCTAAGGCTTGACAGAGTCTTACACTTTAAAACATAGAAGATGCAAATGTAACAGAATATCATTAATAGTGTCAGGAATTAGTGTTTCCCCATGGCATTGGTTTCAGTTTGGGAAAGTTATTGTTTGGGCATTCGCCCAGTCTCTGTTGCCTCCCCCATGCCTGCATTTCTTGTAGACATGATAAATTTTGTTTTAAATTTTGGAAGGTGGGTTGGTGTCTCTATTGTTTCACTGAAGTTCTTGCCTGACTACAGGAGGTGGACTCTTCAGGTTTTATATTCCCAATGTTGTGAATCATAGCAAAGGTCCCCCCTCCCAACTGATTCTTGGGTGCCTCATTAATCCCAGGTCTCCATCTCATCCTAGAGGTGCCCCCAACTCCTCATGTTATTCAGTTGTACATTTCCATCCATTTTAATGGCCATCTAGCCATCTCTCCTGTCCTTCCAAACAACTGATCCTGGAGACCCCAATTGACTCCTCATTGCCCCTTCATCCCAGTTGCCTCACACAGAGACAACCCAAATAACCCAATTAAAATCAGGTACAGAGCTCAACAGAGAATGCTCAAGAAAGGAATCTCAAATGGCAGAGAAGCACTTAACAAAATGTTCAAAGTCCTTAGTTATCTGGGAAACGTAAATCAAAACAACTCTGAGGTTTACAACTCTAATTTACAAGCATAAAAGGCTAAAACCAAAAACTCAACAGGCAGCACATGCTGGAGAGATGTGAAGTAAGGGGAACACTTCTTTACTGCTGGAGGGAGTACAAACTTATACATCCACTTTGTAAATCAATGTGGTGGTTTCTCAGAAAACAGAATACTCCTACCACAAGACCCAGCAACACCACTCCTGAGCATAGTCCCAAAAGATGTTCCAATGTTAACCAAGGACACTTGCTCAACTTCATTCATAGCAGTTTTATTTTTAATAGCCAGAAACTGCAAACAGTCTAGATGTCCCTCAACTGAAGAATGGATGAAGAAAATGTGGTACATCTACACAATGAATTGCTACTCATCCATTAAAAAAAAATAAAAAGACATCATGAATTTTGACAGCAAATGGATGGAACTTGCAAATATCATGCTAAGTGAGGTAACCCAGTTCCAAAAGGACATGCATGATGCGTGCTCACTTATAAATGGGTATTAGCTATAAAAAATGGGTACAGTGCTACATTCCACAGACCCAAAGAAGATAACCAAGAAGGAAGCACAAGGGAGGATTCCTAGATCTCACTTAAAAAGGGGGAATAAAATAGTAGTAAGAGAAAGAGGAAGATTTTATAGTTTAAGTCAAGTCAAGGCAAGTATAAAGTGTTATGTTGGGTATATCAGATAAAAAAACAGAAAGATGGTGACATTCTTAGATTTTGGATTAGTGAAATATAGTAGTCTGTTAAATTAATAGAGTTTAATTAGTCATAAGTTGTTATTTCAGACACAGATGAACTAGGAATTGCTGTTTGACAGAGTTAGAATCACTAGTTCAAGATAATGTGATTACATTGTGGATCTGTAACACTCCAGTATCTCTTTAGTACTGAAATTATAATCAGTCAATTAGTCTCTGTGATACAGCTCCTTTTTAGAGACTTTTTATTATAACAGAATGAGGATAATATATTACAAAAGACAGAATGTGAGTAAAAACAAAGAAACTGGTTGGAAGAGAACTATATAGTAAGCTTGAAGTTGAGTTCAAAGGTTGAGAAAAAAATCCACTCAACCAAAATAAAATGTAATCAGACAGAAAAAGAATCTGTGAAATTTAACTAGTTCTTTTCAATTACCCAATCTGAAAAATAGAATCACTGAATGAAGACAAATACTTGGCTGTGTAACTTTACCATACATATCAATTTGCACTTAATGGGAGCCAGGAAGCAAAGGATGCTGAGAAGAAGCAGCAGGAATAGTTGAAAAAAATATTCTAAACGCCATTAAAACTTATGCAAAACATGTCTGTATATTTAGGGAGCTATGAATTGTGAATAGAATACATCCTTGTTGAAAACAGGGCACAAAGAATGAATTTTGAATCAGTACGGAAAAGAAATTTATGTACACAGTATTCTCAAGTAACTAATTTTTCATCAGAAATCCAGCTTCAGACCTAGATATGGTGGGATTAAATGCATATTAATTCTTGGGAGGCTAAGGTATGGAATTGGAATTATGGATAGTTGCCCGTCCTGACATACTTTTGGGAATCCTGGGTCCTTTAAAAGAAGAGCCAATACTGAGTATAAATATAGCATATACTACAGTATAATCCCTTATATCAAAATAAACTAAAAGGCTAAATTTTACATATCAAGGTAAAAGAGATAAAGGCAATATACATCATAAGAAAAATATATTCTAGAAAAAGGAATTAAGTGAAAACTATCAAATATTTACTTAATTTAAAGTAAAGGTAATATAAAGTAGAATTATTAAAACTTAAGCAGTTATTAGGAAATGTTTACAATATAATAAAAACTACTTGAAAAAAACACATCAATTTGAAGTACATGAAATGAAAAATCAAACATTCAGAAACAAAATGATAAGAAAATCACATGATATTACTTTGGAGGTTTTGTTTTTATGAATACCAGTTTAAAAATCCATATATTTACAACTAGATATTGACAAATATATGTGTCTTATTTTTTTTACCAGAAATTTTGTAGAAAAAAATACAGTGCTTTTTCTATTATTTTATTGAAGAAACTTTTTTCTGTTATTTGTTTAATTAAAAATAAAGAACATACTCATTTTTCTCTGTAGTGTTTTATTACCTGAAGATTTCAGTAATGTTAACAATTGAAGAATGATTGTAACCCAGATCTTATATTCATACTGTTCTGCATTAGAATCAATTTTGCATAAGATAATTTAACTTTATATGATCTTATATAATTTTAAGAAACAGCTTAAACTTGATGAACTATGATTAATATCCATGTTGCCATTGTGATTTAGCCTATAAAATGCAAAATTAATAACAATATATGCTGATTTAATTGAGTCATTTTAGCCAGACCTTGAAAAGTATGTTACATACATATTCATTTCCTTGAAATTTATAAGAAAATATATTTTATTTAAATATTGATAGATTTAGAAAGAAATTAGTATGAAAAGATATTTTCTTCCTAGTTGGTCACATACTTCTAGATAAAGATATAATATTTTATATATATATATATATATGTGCGTGTGTGTGTGTGTGTGTGTGTGTGTGTGTGCCTCCATGTTTGTGTGTATATCTATAATGCTATAATATGGGGAACATTTTAAACCTTACACATATCTTTTGACTCATTCACAAGATCTCCAACATATTGTGTATTTGGCTGCCATTGGTTTGGATTACCACAGCTGGCTTAATTAAGATACCTTGTCTTGTCCTACTCTGTATCTGAGAACAACTGTGGACATATATGGGGAAAAACATTCTGGATCTAACAATGGACTGTAGTTTAGAAACTCTTCTAACACAATTCTTCTTTCTCAGGATCAATAAAGAAGAATTGTTCTCACATATTGGCAAGCCTTCTTGGTGTAGGAGAGATGAAGCAACTCATTAGTTCTGTGCTTCTGCATTTGAATTCCTCAGCCAAAAGTGATTTTTATCTGTGAAAATGAGTTTCAGAAATGTGTTTATAAGAAAAGCTTCTGCATGTTTAAGCTTACAAGCCTATATTTTCACTGAGCCTCCTTTTCATATGATTATTTTTTTATTGTGCACTGACTAAGATATTTTAAAGTCTATTTGCATTTATTTCCTTGATGCTTGAATGAAGCATATGTTTATTTGAATCATATAAACACTTAGTTCAAAGTGCAGTTTTAGAGTGCATATGGATAATTGGATTATTCAATTTGAAGAGTTTCTGCATTTTGAAATGGCTCAGTAGTATACCATACAAAGAGTAAATGTTTAAAGAAGAAAAGCTACAACAGCATAATTATTTCCCTTTTAAATGAATGTAGCCTTTTACTTGATTATGAAATCTAAATGCCATAATATATATACATATATATATATACATATTTATGTATACATGTATAAATATTCCATTTCTTCATGTTAACATTCATAAATATTTTTGTCTGTACAAATAACAGTTGGGCAATTATAAAGATAAATAAAAGAATATTGTGTTAAAAAGAAAAAAAGCATTACTTTAGAAGTTATGAATTATTATGTGAATCCACTATAACATAAATTTCATTTAATTTATAATTATTTCACAATTATTTTTTCTATGAATCAGCATTTTTTCTATTTTTCTCTTTCTCAAATTTCTTTTGCATATATTTTGCTTATTGTCCCAGGAATCCAGTTGAACTTATTCTACAATTTAAAGGATTATAATAGATTTTCCCAATACCTCTCTACCTACATTCATAAGACCTGTGGATCTTGAACCATATAGAAAAGGTTGGCTACCTCTACTCAACTTTTCTTCTCTCTGAGTCCTCTGGGGTACCCCAAGCTGCCCTAAGCAGCTTACTATCCCATCTGGACCTCCATTCATCCCCGACCTCTGAAAAAGCTTTTTACAAAAATCTAACACCACTTCAAATTAAAAGTATTAGACAGATCAGGGATACAAGGGACATATCTAAACATAATAAAAGCAATATGCAGCAATCCAAAAACCAACATCAAATTAAATGGAGAGAAACTTAAAGAAATTCCACTAAAATCAGAGACAAGACAAGACTGCCCACTCTGTCCCTAGCTATTCAATATACTACTTGAAGTTTTAGCAAGAACAATAAGACAACTAAAAGAGATCAAAGGGATACAAATTGGAAAGGAAGAAGTGAAAGTATCACTATTTGGAGATGATATGATAGTGTACATAAGAGCCCCCAAAATTCTACCAGTTTCAACTACACCTGAAAAACACCTTCTGCAAAGTGGCTGCTTATAAAAGTAACTCAACAAAACCTCCATTATACAAATGATAAATGGACCTAGAAAAAATTAAGGAAACAATCCCTTTTATGACAGCAAAAATGATATAAAATATCCTGTTGTAACTCCAACCTAGCAAGTGAAAGATCTGTATGACAAGAACTTCTAGTCTTTGAAGAAAAAAAAAATTGAAGAAGATATAGTCATCTTAACAAACAAAATCTACAGTTTCAATGCAATCCCCATCAAAATAAGAGAATGATTTTTTATAAACCTTGAAAGAGCAACATATGACTTCATATGGAAAAACAAACAAACTAATAGACAGAAACAGGATAGCCAAACCAATCCTGAACAATAAAAGAGCTTCAGGAGGAAACATCATCCCTTACCTCAAGCTTTGCTAAAAATAAAGTATCAGTGATTAAAGACTGCATGGTGTTGATACAGAAATGGACATGTTGTTGATCAATGGAATTGGAAAGAAGACCCAGAAATAAACTCACACATGGACACTTGATTTTTAACAAACCAAAACTATAAAATGGAAAAAAAAAAGCATCTTCAACAAATGCTGCTTATTTAACTAGATGTCTACATGTAGAGGAATACAAATAGAGCCATATTCATCACCATGCACAAAACTCAAGTCCAAGTGGGTCAAGAACCTCAACATAAAATCTTATACACTGAATTTCATACAAGAGAAAGGGAGAAATAGCCTTGAAAAATTGGTACAGGAGACAAATTCCTGAATTGAACACATATGACTCAGGTTCTAAGTTCAACAATTGATAAATGGGACCTCACTCATAAAACTGAAAAACCTCTGTAAGGCAAAAGAAACTGTCAATAGGACAAAATGGCAACCTACAGATTAAGAAAGGATGTTCATCAACCCTACATCTGACAGAGGGTTAATAACCAAATTTAAAAAGAACTCAAGAAGTTAGATAACAACAACCCAAATAACCGTATTAAAAAATCGGGTATAGTATTAAACAGAGAATCCACAACAAAGGAATATCAAATGGACAAGAAGAACAGAAAGAAATGTATAAAGTCATTAGTCATCATAGAAATGCAAATCAAAACAATTCTGATACTATACTGGACAGAATGGCTAAGATCAAACAGATCAAATGATATAATATGCTGGAGCGAACGTGGATCAAGGGGAACACTCTTCCATTACTGGTGGAAGTACTGACTTGTAGAACCACTTTGGAAATCAATTGGTTGGTTTCTCAGAAAACTGGGGATTGTTCTACCTCAATATCCCCAGCTATGATCATATATACCAAAGATGCTCTACCATCCCACAAAGACATTCGCTCAACTAGGTCCATAGGATGTTTTTCATTTTTTAATATTTTTTAATTAGATGTTTTCTTTATTTTACATTTCAAATGTTATCCCCTTTCCAGAAAGCCCCTATCACCTCCCCCTCTCCCCTGCTCACCAATACAACACCTGCTTCCTGGCCCTAGCATTCTTCTACACTGGGGTTTCAAGCTTTCACAGAACCAAGGGTCTCTACTCCCATTGATGAACAACCAGGCAGTCCTCTGCTACATATGCAGCTGGAGCCATGGATCCCTCCATTTGTACTTTTTGGTTGGTCATTCAGTCCCTGGTGGTATGGGTTAGTTCATATTGTTGTTCCTCCTAAGGGGCTGCATACCCCTTCAGGTCCTTTGGTCCTTTCTCTAGTTCCTCCTTTGGGGACCCTGTTCTCAATCCAATGGTTGGCTGAGAGCATCTACCTCTGTATTTGTCAGGCCCTGAAAGAGCCTCTCAGGAGACATCTATATCAGGCTCCTGTCAGCCAACAATTGTTGCCATCCACAATAGAGCTTGGGTTTGGTGACTGTATATAGGATGGCATCCTAGGTGTGGCAGTCTCTAGATGTCGTTTCCTTCAGTTTCTGCTCCATACTTAGGCTCTGTAACTCCTCCCATGGGTATTTGGGTATTTTGTTTTCCCTTCTAAGAAGGACCAAAGTATTCATACTTTGGTCTTCCTCCTACTTGAGCTTCATGTTGTCTGTGAATTGTATCTTGAGTATTCAAAACTTCTGGGCTAATGTCCACTTATCAGTGAGTGCATACCATGTGTCGTCTTTTGTGATTGGGTTATTTCACTCAGGAGGATATTTTCTAGTTCCACCCATTTGCCTACAAATTTCATAAATTCATTGTTTTTAATAGCTGAGTAGTACTCCATTGTGTAAATGTACCACATTTTCTGTATCCATACCTCTATTGAGGGACATCTGGGTTCTTTCAAGCTTCTGGCTATTATAAATAAGGCTGCTATGAACATACTGGAGCATGTGTCCTTATTACATGTTGGAGCATCTTCTGGATATATGCCCAGGAGTAGTTTTTCTGAGTCCTCAGGTAGTACTATGCCCAATTTTCTGAGGAACCACCAAACTGATTTCCAGAGTCATTGTACCAGCTTGCAATCCCACCAGCAATTGAGGAATGTTCCTCTTTCTCCACATCCTTGCCAGCATCTACTGTCACCTGAGTTTTTGATCTTAGTTATTTTGACTGGTGTGAGGTAGAATCTCAGGGTTGTTTTGTTTGCATTTCTTTGATGACTGAGAATGTTGAACATTTTTTTAGGTGCTTCTCAGCCATTCATTATTCTACAGTTGAGAATTCTTTGTTTAGCTCTGTACCCCATTTTTAATAGGGTTTTTTGGTTCTCTGGAGTCTAACTTCTTGATTTCTTTATATATATTGGATGTTAGCCTTCCATTGGATGTAGGATTGGTAAAGATCTTTTCCCAATTTGTTGGTTGCTGTTTTGTCCTATTGATAATGTCCTTTGCCTTACAGAAGCTTTGCAATTTTTATTAGGTTCCACTTGTCAATTCTGGATCTTAGAGCATAAGCTATTGGTGTTCTGTTCAGAAAATTATCCCCTATGCCCATGTGCTCAAGGCTCTTCCCCACTTTCTTTTCTCAAATTCATCTGGAATAACAAAAAACCCAGGATATCAAAAACTAAACTCAACAATAAAGGAATTACTGGTGGAATCACCATCCCTGATCTCAAGCTGTGCTGTAGAGCAATTGTGGTAAAAAAAAAACTTCGTGTTATTGGTAGAGTGACATGCTGTTAGATTAATGGAATAGAATTGAAGACCCAGAAATGAACCCATACACCTATGGTCACTTGATCTTTGACAAAGGAGCTAAAACCATCCAGTGGAAAAAAGACAGCATTTTCAACAAATGATGCTAGCTCAACTGGTGGTTAACACGTAGAAGAATCTAAATCGATCTATTCTTATATCCTTCTACAATGCTTAAGGACAAGTGGATCAAGGATGTCCTTAGGATCTTTCTTCATAGTAGCCAGAAACTGGTAACCATATAGATTTTCCTCAGCTGAATAATAGATAAAGAAAACATGGTATATCTACACAATCGGATATTATTCAATTATTAAAAACAAAAACATCATGAGTTTTGCAGGCAAATGAATGGAGCTTGAGAATGTCATCTTAGTTAGGTATCCTAGTCCCCCCAAAGATGCAGATTATATGTACTCACTTATAAGTTAATATTAGGCATAAAATAGAGGATACTCATGCTAAACTCCATAGACCCAACAGAATAAGTAAGAAGGAAGGCACAAGGGAGAATGCTTGAAAATCACTTGAGAGGGTAGATAAAGTAGTCCCAAAAGGCAAATGGAGGGAGGAAACTGTGTGGGACAGGGTACAAGGTGTGGAATATGGATGTCAGGATTAGGTTTGTGGAGGGACAAAAGAGTTGCCAGGTATCCAAGAGAATGAATGGAAACCCATCATAGATGGGGATTGGATGCTGGGGGTTGTCACCAATATGTGACAGAGTCCTGGGATGGGGGCTTTCCCATGAATCAATGGGGTGACCTTAGTTGTACCTTAGAGGTATGTAGGTATGTAAGTAGCTACATAATCTGAAGAGGCTACTTCCTGTAGCCAGTTAGGAACCCCGGTGTAGTGATAGGGACACCAACCCTCCCACAAAACTTTTGATCTCAAATTTATCCCATCTACAAGAAATGCAGGGACAGAGGATGGAACTGAGGCTGAAGGAATATCCAACCAATAACAGGCCCAACTTCAGACCCATCCCATGGGCAAGCACTGATACTTTCACAATTAATGATACTATATTATGCGTGTGGACAGCAGTCTAGCATGGCTGCACTCTGACAGTGTCCATCCAGGAGCTGGTTTAAACAGATGCAGACAACCAAGGCCAAACTCAAGAGAGTAAAGAAAAGTTGAAATTATAGTAAACTTTACTTTTGGGTTGCTAAAAATATTTTCATCTAGATTATAATATTTATAGCATTTAAATTATAGAACTATACATTCAATCAATTTATTTTATGATATATAAACTATACTTCATTGAAGTTATAAAATTATCAAGGTCATATGTTAGTTTATTTTCTATTGTAAACACTTGATATAGACTAGTTCATTAAAAAACACATTTGATTTTATGTACAAAGTAGTGAGATCAGGTAGTCCTATAGATTTGCCCTTTGCTACATGACATCTTAGAAAACAGTATCATGGAAGAAGTACATGAGAGAAAATAAACCACAAGATTCGAGAAGGCCTAGGGTTTCATGCTCCTGCCTTCATGACTACAATTCACCTGTGATATTCTCTGTGATATTTCTAATAGTTCATGCATTACATAAAGCAGCTAAAAATGTGGTATTAGAATGGGTCTGAAATAATTTCAGGATAGAGGTGTATATGATAGGAGAGCTCTATACTTTGAATGAATAGCCATGAGGCAATAATATGGAGACAATTAACATGATAAGCAGGATAAATGTGAAATTACACTGGATTTGAATTAATAACTTCAGTTTCTAATAGTTTTGAATATTTGATATTTATTCCTGACATCTTAAATAAACCCATGGACTCATGGATTATATGCTACTTACCCTCTGTATCTAACACCTAATCCCACACTTAGATTGCAAACTGAGCAGAGATTATATAAAAGGTTTTAAATCCAACTTCTTTTTATCTGTAGATTATTGATAAATTACAAGAAATTGTGTTTGTACCTTATATGGCTTATTCCTTCTATTATGGGGAAAACATTTTAGATGAAATAATGGGCTGTAGTTCAGAAACTCCTCTAACACATCCTTCATTCTTGGTGGCTTAGATTTTTTTTTGTATGCCAAATATTGAGTTCAAGTACTCCTATAACTTTGTCCTTTGTTACATGATATCCTAGAAATGGCACCATGGAAGGAATACACAGAAGAAAGAAAAATAATCACAAGACAATGTTCCAGAGGACCTTGGGGATCATGCTGTTGTTTTATTTATTTATTTTTTCAAGTAATTTTTTTATTAGATATTTTCTTTATTTACATGTAAATTTCTC
>NC_045030.1:116716096-116717536 GCF_008632895.1 Mastomys coucha
CTGAAGAAGGAAATTGAAGAAGATCTCAGAAAATGGAAAGATCTCCCATGCTCATGGATTGGCAGGATCACTATAGTAAAAATGGCCATCTTGCTGAAAGCAATCTACAGATTCAATGCAAACCCCATCAAAATTCCATCTCAATTCTTCACAGACTTAGAAAGAGAAATTTGCAGATTCATCCGGAACAACAAAAGACCCAGGATAGCCAAAACTATTCTCAACAATAAAGGAACCTCTGGTGGAATCACTATCCTGGACCTTAAGCTGTACTACAGAGCAATAATAATAATAAGTGAAAATTAAAATATGAAGACAATCAAGTATTTTGGTAAGTTTAATAATCAATAGTGAATATGTAAATGCAGATTTGAAAGAAATATTTTAGCACATATATCTGTCATGAGACATTTAAGCAAGATACAAAAATTTTTTTACAAATCAACAAGGAATAAGTACTTCAATTAAAAACAACTGTCAAAGGGCTAGGGAGATGATTCAGTGCCTAAGAGCATTGACTGCTCTTCCAGAGGTCCTGAGTTCAATTCCCCACAACTACAAAGTGGTTCACAAATATCTGTAATGGGATCCAATGCCCTCTTCTACTATGTCTAAAGACAGCCATAGTCTACTACATACATTAAAATGTAATTCTAAAAAAATTCAAAGGACTAGAAAACACTCTTTGAAAACATATATATATGTTTCTAAACATTGGAACTATCCTCAACATCATATGTCAAAGCCACCTCATGAAGCAGCCTGAAATAAAAGTGTATTGTATTGCTACCAATTAGACCTCATAAACATAAACATTGCTAATAAGAATATAAATCATTTTGGAATGAGCTTAGTTCTTTAAAATATATACAAAGACCTTACCTATGATGTCAGCTGTTTCCATAGGTAAATTCCACCTATACACATGAATAAGAAGAAATTATGATTATATATATATATTCAAAACTTTATGCAATCCTTGGCCAGGCAGTGGGCAGAATGAAAGGGATGGAAGAGAAGGACCTGCATCCTGCCAGAAGTCTGATACTCTGGGCCGCAGACTTGGCTGTCTGTCCATGTGCGCCCCACTCTACTGGGTGTGTGTCTGTATCCCAGTCCTTAGGGAACGGGGGGGAGGGGGTAAAAGCTATGGGGTGTTCCTGGGCCTCATGGAGGCCAAGGACACAGGTTCTAGCCCCTGGGCATCATAGGTTATACTGGATACCTCAGAGGAGCTGAGAATGAATTGGGGGTCCCAGACCAGACTGAGCTGCTCTGGGGCTGAAGGAAGAGAGGGGTCAGGGAAAGAAAGCAGCTGCCCAGTGGTTTGGTGTGAGCCTGCGCTGGGCCAATAGAGTGAATCTAGTAGAAAAGGATGAACAACAATGTGAACTAACTAGTACCCTCAGAGCTCCCAGGGACTAAACCACCAACCAAAGA
>NC_045030.1:116718426-116723274 GCF_008632895.1 Mastomys coucha
GAAGCAAGGTATATGCTGATCAGGGTGAACAGAAGTGAGGCCACACAGGGGCACTGGAGTGATTTTCTGAACCACAACAGAGACACAGAAAAGAGGCAATATGTGTGAGGTGTGCTTCGCCTACCACGGGGCACTTTCAGTGGCATGCCTACTTTTGGAAGGAGACTTCTTAAGGTTAGAGAGTGGAAACAGTTATCTTGTATGCAAATACTGGCAAGATGTAACCATATATAGTATATATGCTTATGTATATACTATATATAATTATATATATAGTATCATATCTAATCTGTGACTAATGATAACTTGACTTCTTGCTTTCCAATTTGTTTACACATGATCTCCTTTTGTTGTCTAGTTCTAGCTTGACATTTTACTTTTGTTGAAGCTCTAACAAGAATTTTATGTACTATACTGAATTGAAACAGAGTGGGCAACTTTATCTTCTCCCTTATTTTAGAGGCATTGCTTACATTCCTCTCTGTTTAATTTGGCTTGTTGTGTATTGCTTTTATTGTGTTTAGGTATGTGTCATGAATCCCTCTTTTCTCCAAGATTTTTATTATGAGAGGGTATTGGATTTTGTTGATTTTCTCAACATCAATTGAGAAGATATGATTTTTTTTCTTTTAGTTTGTTTTATAGTGGATTACATTTATGGGTTTTGTATATTGAACCATCCCTGCATTCCTGGGATGAAGCATACATGATTGTATTGAATGATATTATTGATGTATTATTCGATTTAGTTTTCAATAATTTTATTTTCTATTTTTATTTTATTATTATAATTTTACTTTGCTTGGATGTTGATAAATGAAATTGGTCTGAAATTCTTTTGACTTGTTGAGTCTTTGTGTAGTTTAGGTATCAGGGTGATAGTGGCCTCAAATAATGGCTTTGGCAAGGTTCCTTCTGTATTTATTTTATGGAATATTTTGAGGAGTATTCTTACTAGCTACTCTTTTTTTCCCTAAGACACTGCAGCTGTCTTCAGACACACACCAGAAGAGTGCATCAGATCCCATGACAGATGGTTGCAAGTAACCATGTTGTTGCTGGGAATTGAACTCAGGACCTCTGGAAGAACAGTAAGTTCTCTTAACCACTTAGTCATCACTCCAGTCCTTCACAAGCTTCATTTTATTAAACATTAAACATGAAGTAGAAATTCTAATTCACATAAATATTGTCCAGATTTGGCTTTACAAATCCCAGAGCTGGCAGGGCAAGGCTGGGTGAGATTGAGCAAGTGAGTGGAGTCTTCCTCTTTCTGTTAGGGTGTATTATCAACTCTAATACCATTTCCAAAGAGCTAGGTAAAGCCTATTGTTTATTTTGGTCAGTTGCCTGAGTCAGAGCAAATGTGGACTTTAAAGGAGAGTGACTTCAGACATTTACACTGAAATCATCACTCACTGACATCATGCAGAAAACTTGCCTCTGGAGAGACATAGCTCAGCCATTAGATATTCTTTGAACATTTGATACATTTCTGCACTAAAATCACCTGATCCTAGGCCCTTTTTTGGTTGTGAGATTTTAATAGGGTTATGGGACTGTTTAGATTGTTTATCTGATCTTGATTTAACCTTTCTAAGTGGTATCTACCTAGAAATACATGCTTTTGAAGTTTGACCATATAACTTTTTTGGATTTTTTCAGTGTCTGTTATATATGGAATTTCATTTTTGATTTTCTATATTTGAATAGTGTGATGGATTGTATAAGCTTGAGCCAGGGAATGGCACTATTAGGTGTGGCCTTGCTGAAGTAGGTCTATTACTGTGGGTGTGGGCTTAACACCATAATCTTAATTGCATGGAAGTCAGTATTCTGCTAGCAGCCTTCAGATGAAGATGTAGAACTCTCAGCTCTACCTGCACCATGCCTATCTAGATGCTGCCACACTCCCACCTTGATGATAATTTACTGAACCTCTGAATCTTTAAGCCAGTCTCCATTAAATGTTGCTCTTTATATGACTTGCCTTGGTCACGGTGTCTGTTTACAGCAGTAAACCCTTAACTGAGACAAATAGTATATTAGAGTGTTGTAGTATCTTCTGTAGGGCTGCATTAGAGGAAACATACTATGAAATTTGTTATTGTCAAAGAATACCTTGAATTCTATATCTATGGTAATTGAATGTTTTGCTGGGTATATTAGTCTAGACTGATATCTGTGGCCTCTTAGTGTCTATAAGACAATGGTCCAGGCCCTTCTGGCTTTTAAAGTCTCTGTTGGAAATTCAGATATAATTCTAAAAGGTCTACCTTTATATTTACTTGGCCTTTTTTTCCCATGCAGCTTTTGGTACTGTTTCTCTTTTCTATAATTTTAATGTTTTGATTATTATGTGGTGGGAGGATTTTCTTTTTTGGTCTAATCTATTTGGTTTCTGTAAGCTCCTTTTATGTTTTTAGACATCTCTTTCTTTTGGTTAGGGAATTTTTTTTTGCTTTCATTTTGTTGAAGATATTTTCTAAGACTTTAACCTGGGAATCTTCCTTCTATTCCTATTATCTTTCAGTTTGTACTTTTCATGGTGTCCCAAATTTCCTGGATCTTTTGCGTTTTGGAAGTTTAGACTTGGTACTTTCTTTGACCAATGGTATCTTTTACACCTGAGATTTTCTAATCTCAGAATATATCTTGGATTCTATTGGTAATACTTTTGTATATAGTTCCTGTTCTCTTTCCTAGGTTTGCTATCTCCAGGGTTGCCTCAGTTTGTGATTTCTTTATTGCTTCCATTTCTGTTTTTAGGTCTTGAACAGTTTCATTCATTTTCTTCAGCTGTTTGTATTTTCTTCCATTTCTTTATATTCATTCATTCATTAATTTACTCTTCAAGGCCTCTATCTGTTGGATTGTATTGTCTTGTATTTATTTAAATATATGTATTTATTTCATCTTTAACGGCTTCTATCATCTTTATAAGATGTTATTTGAGGTCATTGTTTTGCCCTTCAGGTTTATTAGGATTTCCAGACCTTGCTGTAGTAGGAGAACTCAGTTCTGATGGTGCCATATTGTCTTGTCTTTTGTTGAGTCTGTTCTTGTGCTGGCCTTCAGCTATCTGTTTGTCTCTAGTATTGATTGGCCTCGTAGTCCCTGGTGGTTGCATGATTCTGAGACTGCAGGCAATGCTGGTAGTTCCTAGTGTCAGTCAACCTCTGGTTGTCTTGGGTCAAATCAGGTCTCTAGGGAAGCATGCAGCACTGGTTGTCCTTGTTTTACCAGATAGCAGCAGGCCACAATGAGGCAGGTTGAGCTGTGATCCAGGGAGTTGCATATAGATCTGGAATTGCAGGTAGAGGTATGGATTGACAGGTGGAGATCAGAGTGGAAGGGACAGACCTCATCACTGTTGGGCTTCCCAGGGTCCCAGAAGGCAACACGTTATGGTTATCATACCTAGTTGTTCCTAGTAACTCCAGGCCTCCCAGGATGCAGGTTGAGTTGTGGCCTATGGAGTCCAGTGCAGATAAGTGATTGCAGGTAGAGATGCTTCAGAAACTAAACCATCAAGGTTAGGAGACTTTCGATCATTATTGTTTCCTTAGTGGTTATAAGTCTGTTGAAATTGCTTATGTGATCTTCATTTATATTTTGTATATGGTACTTACAAAATGTCAAATTATCCATTTCTTTTAGATTTTCCAGTTTGGTGGAGTGCTGGTTTCCAAATATGTTCTTAAAGATTTTCTGGATTTCTTTGATATTTGCTTTTATATCCCCAATTTTATTTCTGATTTTGTTAGTTTGAATATTCTTTTTCTGCCTTTTAACTAATTTTCTTAATGATTTGGTAATCATACTGATTTATTTAAAGAACCAACTCTTAGTTTCCTTGATTCTTTGTATTGATTTTATTGTTTATATCTTACTAATTTCATCCCTGAGTTTAATTATTTCTTGTTCTTTACTCCTTTTTGGTGTGACTTATTCTTTTTGTTCTGGAGCATTCCAGTGTGTTCTTAAGCTATTTGTATTCTTTTATTTGTATTTTAAGCTATTTTCTTATTTTATATAGGCATTTGTTGCTATATATTTATCTCTAAGAATAACTTTCATTGTGTTATGTGAATTTGTGTTTGCTGTATTTTCATTTTCATGGAATTCTAGACAAATTTTAGTTTCTTTCTTCCTTTTAATCTTGACATATTCATCATTCAGTAGCGAACTGTAAGCTTTTGGGTGATTATGTTGCTGATTTCCAGCTTTAATCCTTGGTGATTAGATATGATACTAGATGTTATTTTTATTTTATTATACCAACAAACATTTGTTCTGTTTCCAAATATGTGGTCAGTTTTGGAGATAATTCCATGAGATGCTGAGAAGGAAGAATATTCTTTTTTGTTTGAGTGAAATGTTCTTTAAATATTTATTAGGCATCTTTGGTTTATAGGGATTGATAGCTGTCACCAAAATTTTCAGTTTTAGGTCTTTTTTTTTCCAATAGTTCTTCCCCCTCTTGTCCTACCAGTTCCAACATCTATACTGCCCATGTCTACTCCTCCTTTGTTTCTCTTTTTTAAAATGTGAAGGCATCCATGGATATCAACCAGTCCTAGCATATCATGTTGCAACAAGGCTAGGTGCATCCTTTCCTATTGAGACTAGATAAGGCATCTTGTTGTAGGAAATATTCTCAGAGGTAGGCAGAAGAGTCATAAATACCCCATTCTTCTACCATTGGGAGTCCAACATCAAAATTAAGCTACATAATTGCAACATATGTGGAGAGGGCCTAGGTCAAGCACGTGTTGGCTATGTGGTTTGTGGTTCAGTCTCTGTGAGCCCCTAAGGTTACTTGATTCTGTTTTTTCTTTTTTTCTT
>NC_045030.1:116723333-116725255 GCF_008632895.1 Mastomys coucha
TTGGTGTTCTTTATCTGACTGGCTCCTATAATTCTTTTTCCACCACTTCTGAAGGAATTGAAAAACTCTGCCTGCTGCAGGCTGGCCGATCTGGGCCTCCCTCAACCCGTGGAAGAAACGGGGTCCTAGTCAGGTCAAGGAGGTGTAGGCGAAGAATGATGACAGAGACTACACATGAAGTACAGGATCTGAATGTATTTCTTAAAAATGGCATCAGACTTTTACAGTCATTGAAAAAGAGAAATGATAAATCTATCAGCTCAGCAGTTAAGGTACATCTGAGGCCATCTAAAACACACTGGGTCTAAAGCAGCAGCTATCTCCACAGGACTGGTGCTGCATCCCCCGTGCCTAAGCGCTCTGGGCCTGGGGACTGTGGACTGCATGAGTCTGAGTCCTAATCCATCTAAGTTCTGGTTCTAGTCAGAGAGACAGTCCAAGTCCAGTGCGAGTTCCCAAGTGCAAGTCCTCATGCAAGTCCCCAAGTGCCCAAAGTGAAAAGCAGGCTTATATAGTGTCTTAGTCAGGGTTTCTATTCCTGCACAAACATCATGACCAAGAAGCAAGTTGGGGAGGAAAGGGTTTATTCAGCTTACTTCTACATTGCTGTTGATCACCAGAGGAAGTCAGGACTGGAACTCAAGCAGGTCATGAAACAGGAGCTGATACAGAGGCCATGGAGGGATGGTACTTACTGGCTTGCTCAGCCTGTTCTCTTATAGAACCTAAGACTTCCAGCCCAGGGATGGCACTACCCACAAGGCGCCCTACCCCCTTGATCACTAGTTGAGAAAATGCCCCACAGCTGAATCTCATGGAGGCACTTCCCCAACTGAAGCTCCCTTCTCTGTGATAACTCCAGCCTGTGTCAAGTTGACACACAAAACCAGCCAGTACAAATGGTATACAGAAAGCAGGGCAGATGAGAAGAGTCACGTAGGCAGGTGACAGTCACATCAAGGTCAGTGATCTTACTGACCAAGATCATGTATCCAGTTGTGAAGCTGGTGGAAGAGCAATGGTGCCCTCCCCGCTGGGACTAATTTGGTTAATGTTAATTTTCTGGTTCTACTGGAGGCAAGGACCAGGAAGTTCCGATTTAACACTGGGAAGTTATGATCTAACAATTCTAGCTAATGTCCTTGAGTGAGGGAAGCCCTTCAATCACTCTCTAGTATGTAAAACAGTTCTGACTTTTGTGGGACTGCCCTAAGGAATGTGCTTGACCTCTGTTGCTAGCTCTGCGGAAAACCTGTCTGGCAAGGCAGATTCCTTGAGAGAAATTCCAAGCTAAGGACAGCTCGGTATTAAACTAGGATAGGTTGGAAACGTTGTGTTGGCCAGGAAACAGTGCCCAATCTTGGCCATTTACGAATCATTTCTTGGGGTACCTTTATGCCTAAATATGAGGGCGTGTTGACGATTGGAAAGACTAATCTGGAACACCTCTGAGTTAGGTAATGCCAGCGACTGTCTGAATACCCAGGAAGCACAAGCTCTCTTTTGGGGCCATAACACCTCTTGTCCTTGATCAGGCTTTTACCCCCTATACTGCAGGTGTAACTGGTATAAATGAGTGGGCGTAGCATCTGCCTAATGTTGTGTATGGGTCTCTGCATCTGTTTCCATCAGTTGTTAGGTAAAACCACTCTGATGGTGATTAAGCTAGACACATTTGCAAGTATATCAGGATATCATTAGCAGTGTAAGGGGGTGGGCTTCCTATCATGGCATGGTCTCAGAATGGACTATTTATTTGTTGGTCACTCAATTTCTGAACCATCTTTACCCCAGAAGAGTAAGCAGGAAAATTGTGGCTCAAAGATTTTGTGGCTGGATTGCTGTCCCAATTGGTAGTGAAAGACCCCCAGAACTGGGGAGATCCTTACTCAAGTCTCGGGATGACGTGACCACCCAATGAC
>NC_045030.1:116725831-116740715 GCF_008632895.1 Mastomys coucha
AGAGGTTTTCCATGCCCGCTTTTAGGTAAAAGTTATACATTATACATTCTAAGATTCTCCAGCCTTTCTATCCTGTGGTATGATCTCTATAGGTTCTATGTCCCCATTGTTTGGTAGTCTTACCTGGTTACAGAAGATGGCTGGCTCAGGGTCTACATCCCCCATTGGTAGAGGTCTTAGCTAGGGTCAATCTCATAGATTCCTAAGAGTATCCATTTTCCTAGGATTCTACTCATTTTACAAGAAGTAGAGGGAGGGAGAGATTTACAATGGAGAGAGGAGAACATGGGAAAATGGGGAAGCAGGATCAGATGATGGAGGAGAAGTACAGAAGGTCAAGAATGTAAACATGGGTGTATAGCTGTGGGGGAGGGGGAACATGGGTGTTTACCTGTGGGAGAGGGGGAGCTGGAGGTAACTACTAGAAAGTCCCAGATGCCTGGGACCCAAGACTTTCCCAAGACCAAACAGGGATGATGTTAGCTGAAATACCAAACAATGGGGACATAGAACCTATAGAGATCATACCACAGGATAGGCATGGCCCCCAGTCAAGGGGTGGAGCCACCTACCCATCTTAAAAATATTAATTAAGAATTTATCCTGTCAATAGAAAATGCAGGGACACAGAGTGGAATAGAAACTGAAAGAAAGGCCATCTAGAGATTACCCCACCTAGGCAACCATCCCTTTTACAGACACCAAACCCAGACACTATTGCAGATGCCAAGAAGTGCTTGCTGACAGAAGCCTGGCATGACTTTCCCTGAGAGGCTGGGTCAAAGTCTAACTAATATAGATGTGGATGCATGAAACCAACCATTGATCTGAGCACAGGGACCCCAGTGGAGGGTTAGGGGAATGAAGGGGCTTATAACCCCATATGAAGAACAACAATATTAATCAACCAAGTACCCCAGAGTTCCCAGGGACTAAACCACCAACCAAATAATACACATAGAAGGAGGACTCATGGCTCCACCTAAATATGTAGAAGAGGATTGACCTATCTGGCATCAGTGGGAGGGGATGCCCTTAGTCCTGTGAATGCTAGATACCCCAACATAGGGGAATGCTAGGGCACTGAGGATGGAATGAGTGGGTGGGTGGAGGAGAACCCTCATTGAAGCAGGCAGAGAGGGGGTAAGGGGAGGGTTCTGGTGGGAGGGGGTTTGCAGACAGGAAACCAGAAAGGAGGAAAATGTAAATAAATAAAATTACCAATAAAAAATAAAGCAAAACAACAACAACAACAAAAACCCAGGATCCATCATTCTGTTGCATATAATAAACACAACTCAGCAAGAAGGATACATCTTACCTCAGAGTAAAGGGCTGAAAAAAGTTTTTCAAGCAAATGGACTGAAGAATTAAGCTAGAGTAGCCATTCTAATATCTAATAAAATAGACTTTCAACCTAAGTTAGTCAAAACAGACAGGGAAAGATACTTTATACTTATTAGAGGAAAAAAATCTACCCAGATAACATCTCAATTCCAATCATCTAAGCCCTAATCACAAGGGCAATCACATTTGTAAAGGAAACGTTGCTAACACTTAAATTGCACGTAAAACCCCACACTTTAGTAGTGGGAGACTTCAACACCCCACTCTTACCAATAGAGAGGTCATCCAGATAAAAACTAAGCAGAGTAATAATGAAATTAACAGACATTATGAATCAAATAGACCTGACAGACATTTACAGAATATTTCACCCAAACTGAAGGAATATAACTTCTTCTTAGCACCTCATGGATCCTTTTCCAATATTGACTATATAGTAGTTCACAAACCAAGGCTCAATCGATATAAGAAAATTGAAATAATGCCTTGTATCTTACCAGAACACTATGGATTAAAGCTGGACCTTAACAAAAACACAAACACTAAAATGTCTACATATTTATGGACATTGAAGAACTCTCTACTCAATGATCTCTGAGGCAGGGAAGAAATAAAGATAGAAATTAAAGACTTTCTAGAATTCAATGAAAATGAACACACAACATATCCAAACTTATAGAACACAATGAAAGCAGTGCTAAGAAGAAAATCACACCACTAAGGGCCTCTATAAACACATTAAAACTTTTTCATGCCAGCAATTTAAAAGTACACCTGAAAGATCTAGGAAAAGAAAAAGAAGCAAGCAGGAAATAATCAAAATCAGGGCAGAGTCAATCAACTAGAAACAGAAAAAAATATACAAAATCAACAAAACCAAGACCTGGTTCTTTGTGAAAATCAACAAGATACAAAAACCCTTAGCCAAACTAACCACCAGACAGATATACAATATTCAAATAAACAAAATCAGAATGAAAATTGAGACATAACAACAGACACTGAGGAAATTCAAGAAATCATTAGGTCTTACTTCAAAAGTTTGTACTTGACAAACTTGGAAAATCTTAACAAAATGGACAATTTTCTAGATAGGTACCACTTACCTGTTAGAAGCCATCTAGGAGAGGCTAAAGGATAGTGGATGACTTTTCAAAAATGTGCCCCATAGTTTTTTCACAGTCTGCAATGGGTGAGTTCCATGGTAAATCACAAAGAGACTTCATCTCAGGATTGCATTTTTCAGCTGATAGTCCTATCCTGTCATTACTAAATTAATATAATAATCCCTGGGCACTAGCTCACCTTATGATCAGATTTCTTGCAAATCATCATAAAGATAAACTTTCATGAATTAATGCTGTTTCAATGAATTATTGATTATATAGTATTCCTGATTTGATTCATATAATTTTAGGAAGAATGTTTTATGAGATAGCCTTAGTTGCTTTGCCAAAATGTTATAATAAAGTGAGAAATGAGCATAGAAATTGACCACTCCTCACATACTAAGTAAAGGCTTTATATTAAGAAGTATAATGAGTTTTCATAATTACACTAAAAGGAGAAATAGATACCGGACAGATTTATCTTCAAGAAAACACAATTAGGTCCAAGGATAAAGGCTTAAGTGTGCACTATGATAAGGTAAGGCCATGTACAAACTGTTGTTTGCACTTATAGTGAGTATATAGAATGAAACACTACTTTGAACTTAATATCAGCATCCTTCTGTAACTCCCACTTTATATAAAATTTTATCTCTGAGGTAATTTTCTAAAGGACTTATTGTCTAAGAAGGTATAAAAAGGGCAAAGAAATAAAATGAGGTTGTTGGGTTGTTTGGCTTGGGGTGCTCTGCTTCATCCATATATCCATCTATCCATCCACCCATATGTATATGTCTGTTTATCTATATGTACTTGTGTAGGCATATGGGTATATATAAGCTTGCATGAATACCTATAGATTGTCTGAGACAAATGTTTGGGCCCAACAAAAATGTGAATGTATTAATATGTAAATGAGAATGTGAATGAAATATAAATGTTTATATATATATGTGTGTGTGTGTGTCTGTGTGTGTGTGTGTGTGTGTGTGTGTGTGTAAAACCCTCCTGGCTTGAGGCCTGCCTCTCATAACCACACCTCTCTGCCCACCTCCTGCTATTTGCCACTCCTTGCTCCTGGTTCCAGTTACATTGGAAGTCCCACTTCTACAGAGACAAAAAAAAGCCGCTGATTGGGCTGGCATGCTGACGAACTTGTGGGAGGGGTTTACTTCACCTGTTCTACCTGTTGGGGTGTAACAAAGAGGCATTAAAATTCAAGATGGCTGAGCAGTAACAACTCCCGTCTAATTTTTTAAACCTTCCAAGTGGACAGGTATAACTTTGGCCACCCTATTTTCTTCCAAACTCTCTTCTACTGTTGCTTTTCCTTCTAACTCCATTTCCCAGAATAACCCTCTCTTTAACGTTACTGTTGGGCGGTAACATATATGTATATTATGTGCATATTTGTCTGTGTAAAATATCTTAATTCTTTTTCTTTTCTTCCTTTCTGGTTCACAAAGAGTTAACCAGCCAAGTCAGTAAGGGGATTCTAGCTGCTTGGCAAGGTAAGGGAGTGCTAGCAATAAATACTTTACCAAATCCTCATGCTATTGACAACAAATATCAATTAATAGAGAGGGCTGCAACTTCTGGCCTGAGAGTAACTTAAAGTCAAGATAGGTATATGCTATTGTAAAAAGCAACCCTAATCTCTCGCAAGACAAAGTCTTTCCTCCATCAACACTCTTCCCACTCTGCCACCTTCAAGAGAGAACTAGAATTGTATACCTGGCCTTTGGCACATACCCAAATTAAGTCTAAGATCAGGCAAATTATTTAAGCAACTCTATAACCCCTAAAGAAATAGAAACAATCTTCAAAACTCTCCCAACCAACAAAAAACAATCCTAGGGTCAGATGGTTTTAGAAAAGAATTCTATCAGACTTTCAAAGAACTAATACTAGTACTCCTCAAACTATTTCATAAAATAGAAACAGAAGGAATACTGCCAAACTCATTCTATGAAGCCATAGTCACCCGGATAACTAAATCATATAAAAGCTAAACAAAGAAAGAGAACTTCAGACCTATTTCTCTTATGAACATTGATGAAAAAAAAAACACTCAATAAAATACTAGCAAACAGAATTTAGGAACACAGCAAAAACATCAACCACTATGAGCAAGTAGGCTTTATTGCAAGAATTCAGGGTAGGTTCAATATGGAAAAAAAAGTCAACCTAACCCAACATATAAACAAACTGAAAGAAAATAATCACATGAACATCTCATTAGATGTTTAAAAAGCCTTTGAAAAAAATCCAAGAGCCCTTAGTGTTCAATATCTTAGAGAGATCAGGAACACAATGTACAGAACTAAATATAATCAAAGCAATATACAGCAAGACAATAGCTAACATCAAACTAAATGGAGAGAAACTTAAAGCAATTCCACTAAAATCAGGGAAAAGACAAGGCTGCCCACTCTCCTGCTATCTATTCAATATAATACTGTAAATTCTAGCCAGAGCAATACAACAACTAATGGAAATCACGTGAAAGATCTGAATGTCAATAACTTCAAAACCCCAAAAAAAGAAATTGAAGAAGATGTCAGAAAATGGAAAGATCTCCAATGCTCATGGATATATAAGATTAACACAGCAAAAATGGTCATCTTACCAAAAGCAATCAATAGATTCAATTTAGCCAGGAGGCGGTGGCGCATGCCTTTAATCCCAGCACTTGGGAGGCAGAGGTAGGTGGATTTCTGAGTTCGAGCCCAGCCTGGTCTACAAAGTGAGTTCCAGGACAGCCAGGGCTACTCAGAGAAACCCTGTCTCAAAAAACCAAAAAAAAAAAAAAGATTCAATTTGATTACCATCACAATTATAACACAACCTTTTATAGACCTTGAAAGAGCATTTCTCAACTTTATATGTAAAATAAAAAACAAACAAAACAGAATATGCAAAACAATCTGGAATACTAAAAAAGTTTCAAATGGAATCATATCCTAGATCTCAGGTTGTACTACAGAGCAATTGTGATAAATCTGTATGATATTAGTACAGAAACTGACAAATTGTTGATCAACGGAATTGAATTGAAGATCCAGAAATCAACCTATACATCTCTGGGTACTAGAATTATAAAAAATAAGCAAAATCCACACAATGGAAAAAGAAATCGTGGTGCTGGTTTAACTGGATGTCTATGTGGAAATAGACCCATATTTATCAGTATACACAAAACTCAAGTCCAGTGGGTCAAATACCTCAACATAAAATCTTATGTTCTAAATGTCATAGAAGAGAATTTTTTAAATAGCCCAAAACACATTGGTACAGGAGCCAATGCCTCAGGCTTTAAGATAAACAACTAATAAATGGGATCTCATGAAACAAAAAAGCTTCTGTAAGGCAAAGGACACTTTCAATGACACAAAAGGGCTGCCTACAGATTGGGAAAGGATCTTCACCAACTGTACATATGACAGAAGGCTAATATCCAATATTTATAAAGAATTTAAGAAGTTAGATAACAACAACTCAAATAGCACAATTAAAAATGGAGTACAGAGCTAAACAGATAATTCTCTATAGAGGAATCTCCAACAACCAAGAAGCTCCTAAGGAAATGTTCAAAGTGCTTAGTCATCACAGAATGTAAATCAAAACAACTCTGATATTACATGCTACACCAATCAGAGTGGCTAATATAGATATAAAAAACTCAAGTGATAGCATATGCTGGCAAAGATATGGAGCAAGGGGAATACTCCTTTATTGCTGGTGTGCTTGCAAACTTTTTCTACTTTGGAAAATCAATTTGGCAGTTTCTCAGAAAACTGGGAATAGTTCTACCTCAAGACCCAGTTACAACACTCCTGGGCATATACCCAAACAATATTCTACCATTCTACAAAGACACTTGCTTAATTATGTTTGAAGACACTTTGTTCTTAATAGTCACAAACTGGAAACAGCCTAGATGTCCCTCAACTAAAAATGGATAAAGAGACTGTGGTATAATATTCAGAATATTCAGAAACTGTGGTATAATATATAAAGAATATCATCCTGAGTGAGTTAACTGAGTCCCAAAAGGATATGCATAGTGTGTATTCACTTGTAAGTGGACATTAGCCATAAAATGTAGTATATCCATGCTATGTTTCTCAGACCCAAAGAAGCTAAACATGAAGGAATGCACAAGTGAAAATGTTTTAATCTTACTTAGAAGGGGATATAAAATAGTCATAAGAACCAAATGGATAAAGGGAACTGGGAGGGAGAGGGGGAGGGGAGTGGAATGGAGGGGTTTCAGGATCAAGTTTGATAAGGGACAAGAGAGATAGCTAGATGGTCATGAGAATGAATGGAAATCTGAAACTGAGAGTGGTGGAAGAGTGTGGCATCTCCAGGACATGACAGAGACCTGGGATAAGGAAGGTATCTAAGAATCAATGGGGGTAGGGGTTACATTAGCTGTGACTCACAGGACTTGGGATTTGAAACCTGAAGCAGCCTTCTCCTCTAGTCAGTCAGGAACATCAATGGAGCAGTAGGGACACCAATCCACCCACAAAAACTTTCAACCTTAAATTCATCCTATCTACAATAAAACAGCGACTGGTGATGCACTAGAGGCTAAGAAATGCCAACCAATAACTGTCTCAACTTGAGACCCATCCCAGGATCATGCACCAATCCTTTCACTATTAATAATACTCTACTTTGTTCCAGACAGAAGTCTAGCATGGCTGTCCTCTGAGAGGATCCACCCAACAGCGGAGTCAGACAGATGCAGACAACCATATTGAAAACTTGGATGAAGTTTAGGGACTCCTGTGGAAGAATATGGGGAAGAATTTTGGAGAGAAGTGAATAGGAACTCCATGGGAAGACCAACAGAGTCAACTAACCTGTATCCTTAGGCTGCTCGAGAGATTTAGGCACCAAACAAAGAGCCATACACAGGCTGAACCCAAGCCTCCTTACATATAATGTAGCAGATGTGAAGCGTGGTCTACATGTGGCTCCAAACAACTGAGGCAGAGGCAATCCCAAAAGCTTGTACCTGTCTGTGGGATAGGGCTTTCTAGCTGGGCTCCCTTGTCTTGCCTCAGTTGCAGAAGATCTACCTAGCACTGCAGAGACTTGATGTGCCTGGGTTGGGAGATACCCATGGGTACCCCCACCTACTCAGAGGAGAAGAAGAGGGGAGGATGAGGAGAAGGATTATAGGAGAGAATATCCAAGAGGTAGCCATTGAATGAGATATCAAGTGAATAAGTAAAAAGTAAATAAAAATAAAAACAATAAAAATGATTGAAATAAAAATTTCATTGTCAGAGGTGTTTGCTTTAGCAGCAGGCAGAAACAGACCTAGAAGCTCACATGCAGACATCATACATTATATGCAGAGAAAGTCTAAATGGCATTTTCCCAACAAATCCTTCTTGTCAGAGTTCAGGAAATCCTGAAGAACAGAAGATAAAAAAAAAAAAATTACAAAAACCAGATGGCATGGAGGACTGTAGTATAAAAATTTCCTTTGAATCTAATAAACAAGGCACATATGAGATCACAAATATTGAAGCAGTAAGGATACTACCTATGTAGGTCTGAACCAGGTCCTCTGCATATTTATCATAGCTCTATGAGCTTACTATTTTTATGGGGCTTCTGAGTGCAAGAAAAAGTATGTCTTCCACTATTCCACCTGCTACTGAGATCCTATTGAGTTGCATGCCCAACTTTGATTAATTTGTCCATTATCTTATTTTATTTTAGTTTGTCATATTTGGTTGTTGTCTCTTAGAGCATTGTCCTTTTATAATGAGACAAAAATGGAGTGTATCAGCTGGGCAGTGGTGGTGCATACCTTTAATTCCAGCACTTGGGAGGCAGAGGCAGGCAGATTTCTGAGTTTAAAGCCAGCCTGGTCTACAGAGTGAGTTCCAGGACAGCCAGGGTTTCACAGAGAAACCCTGTCTCAAAAACAAACAAACAAACAAAAAACAAAATAAAAAATGGAGTGTATCCATAGGAACGTGGAAGTGGGAAGGAATTGGGAAGAAGTAGAGGTAAGAGCATCAATAATTAGATTACATTGTATAAGAAAAGATTTGTCTTAGTCAAGGTTTTTATTCCTGCACAAACACCATGACTAAGAATCAAGTTGGGGAGGAAAGGGTTTATTCAGTCTATTTTTCTGCATTGCTGTTCATTACTAAAGGAAGTCAGGACTGGAATTCAAGCAGGTCAGGAAGCAGAAGCTGATGCAGAGGCCATGGAGAGATAGTACTTACTGTCTTGTTTTCCCTGGCTTGCTCAGCTTGCTTTCTTGTAGAACACACCCAGGAATACCAGCCCAGGGATGGCCTCACCCTCAAGGGGCCATCCCACCCTTGAACACTAACTGAGAAAATGCCTTATAGCTGGGTCTCATTGACACATGAAAAAAAAAAACAGTACAAAATGTATTTTCAATAAAAGGAAAAAATGAAAATAAATGTAGCAAATTATTTTAACAACATAATCAACTTTATAGAAAAACAAGGCTGAAAAACTGATGGTCTTCACTTTGAAATTAGCTCAAAAGAATAAAAATGAAATACAAAAGTAAAGAAATACTAACTGGATCCTTTACTATAATGAAGTGAGTCAATATATGCATTTTGTGAGACCAAAAGTAATAAAAGAAAATCAAAGAGGAAAGTGTATTTAAAAAGAGAAAAGTTAACGGCTAGTTTCCAAAGTACATGCCAGTAATCCTGGAACTCAAGAGAGTACAAATTAGGATTGAGTGTTTATGTCCAGCACAGAATACATGATGAGTTCCAGAATAGCCTTGGCTACATAAAACTCTTTATCAAAACAAAATTAACAATAACAAAAGTAGTAAAATGAATACATTATATAAATATTCTCAAACTTGTGAAAGAGAATAAAATGTTTTTCTATTTTCAAGTATTTCATAAGAAAGACTATCAAAAGATATTCATAAATATATAATAAAACTGTTAAAATATTAAGACATTGAAAGCAACAAAAGAAAATCCACTAATCACATAAAATAGAACCCCATCAATATATTTATCAGACGATTTATCAGTAGAAATTGGACAGTCCAATAGAAAGGAAATGCTTCAAATTGAAACAGAAACATGCTAAACAATATGAGAAGTAAACATGCAAATGTTATTTGCAACGTAAAGTTCATAAGATAGTTCTTCTAGATCTTTAAAAATAAATATGTCCTTTGCCTGTACTTAACTCTGACCTGTAGTTCTCTATCCACATTCTTGAGGAAGTTGGGAAAAATAATTATGAAAAAGAGCCAGCACTGGGCATGATACCAAGAATTTCTGGATGGGAAGAGAACCTATTCAAGTCACTGACTGTAGGGATACCTAAACAAAAAGAAAACTACCTAAGTGGATACAACCCAGGACAACATTGGATACTTGACCAATACAAACTCAGCAATAGCATATATCTTAAGAATCCCCAATTTTGCCCTTCCACTGGGACAGACTGCTAGCTGGTTTGCTCCAATGAAGACACCATATCCTGAGCCATCCTAGAAGAGCTGTTGCACTCAGAGTAGTTGGGAAGAACCCCCTTCCCCAAAGTCCCAGAGTTTCCTCTGGGAGCCTAGTAGAAACAGGACCCATGGCCTACCAGCTCCCCACACCACAAATATTACTCCTCTTCCATATGAGTTAGAATGGCGTCCTGCATCTGGCTGCCACAGGGCTAGGACTGTTCATGGAGGCAGATGCCGGAAGTTTGATTGCGCATACCTCACACTGCTGAATGGAGTGTGGGCTGGATCTAGCTTGGAGCCAAATGGAAAAGAGCAGAAGGTGAGAGCTCCAGCTGGTTCCTGCAGGTAGGAGAGTATCCTTGGCTTGATCAGTGGGGTAGCTTGGCTGGCTGAGATTGCAGAGAGGCATCCTGCAAGAGATTAGATGCACAGCTCTTTAGAGGAAGACCTGCTCCATTTTTCCCAATGGTGGGTCCTGATGAAGAAAGGCAATCCATGGTCTTAAAGCATTTATTTTCATGGTAAAGAGTTGTGATGAGTGAGACTGTACCCCATTTTCTCAGGGAGGGCCTGTGGTTAAATACCTTTTGCAGGGAGGGGTGTCTGGGAAGGGGAGTTTAATTGTCTAAGCCCTTCAGGCCTTTAGGTCCTCATTAAAATGGAGATCTATCTTGAGGCTACATGATCTGTAGTCACAATGTCTACCTGTGGAAGGGCTTAGGATGTTATCCTCCATGACTGATGGCCGCAGAATTATGGAGCACTGAGGCTTCCTGTCAGGAGCCTGGTGTCTAGGAGCACGGCAAACGCCTTCTGTTCCTTGCAGAGTTATCTGCTTGGGTTTCCAGGGTTTAAACTTAGCTCAACCAGAAAACATGCTGTCTTTCACAGTCCCCCACTTCCTCCTAGTCCTTCTGATGGGGCAGACTACTAGCCAGTCTACTCCCCTGAAGACACCATATCCTGAGCCATGCCAGAAGATCGATTGGACGCAGAGTATTTGGGTAACTGATAACACAGCCTGAGGCATCCCAGGGCAACTGAGCAACTGATCACCAGCTTGTCCCCTAAAGACACCACAGCTTGGAGGCATCCCAGGAACTTCTCTGTACACAGGACATCTGGGCAATGGTTACCACAGTCTGAAGACATTCTGGGGGCTCTGTGGCATGCAGGGCAATTGACCCAACAGACTTAAAGCCTCCAGGGAGTTCTGCTGAACACAGGGAAACAGAAAACACAGTCCAAAGGCCCCCTGAAGAACATCTTCACACAGGACAATAGCTTGTGTGCTCCTCTGAAGACCCAACAGTCTGAAGGTCTCCCAGGAGAACTACTGCAGACAGCACAAAAGATCAACAGCTTCTCTGCCTCTCTGAAGAGCCCCAGGTTGGAAGTCCTCAGAGGTGGTCTGATATAGCCAGGACTGCAGGCCTATCTGGAGACCTAAAGCAACCCATGTACAAAAGAGGCACACTTCAGACAGAGTCACCCAGACCAGCAAATACCAGGGATAAACAGATAGAAGAAACATTACCTAATTCACTCTATGATGCCACAATTACGCTGATGCCTAAACTCCAATAAGACTCAACAATGAAAGAGAACTTCAGAACAATTAATTTATGAATATCAATGCAAAAATACTCAATAAAATACTAGCAAACTGAATTCAAGAACACATCAGAAACAATCATTCAACATGATCAAGTAGGCTTCATACCAGGCATGCAAGGTTAGTTCAATATACAAAAATCCATTAATATAATCCAGCATATAAACAAACTCGAAGGAAAAAAAACTCATAATCATTTCATTCGATGATAAAAAAGCATTTGGCAAAATACAATACCCCTTTAAAAGTATTGGAGAGATCAAGAACTCAGGCCCATAACTAAATAAAATAAAATAAGTATACAATAAAAAAACAGCCAAAATCAAGTTAAATCAAGAGGTTCTTGAAGCAATTCACCTAAAATCCTAGACAAGACAAGGACTCAATATAGAAAAGCAAAGTAGCCAGAAATAAAATTACCACAAATACATTAGTAGCCTTCCTTTATATAAATAATAAACAGACTGAGAATGAAATTAGGAAAACAACTCCCTTCACAATACCCTAATATAAAATATATTAGGGTAACTCTAACCAAACAAGTGAAAGAATTGTATAACAATGACTTCAAGTCTCTCAAGAAAGATATCAAAGAAGATCTCACAAAATGGAGAGATCTCCATGCTCATGGACTGATAGAATTAACATAGTAAAAATGGCCATCCTACCAAGGGCAATGTACAGATTCAATGCAATCCCCATCAAAATCCAAACACAATTCTTCAAAGACATGGAAAGAGCAATTGTCAAATTCATCTACAAAGGAAAGAAACCTGGAATAGAGAAAACAATTCTACTTTTTAAAAAATTAGATATTTTCTTTAATAACATTTCAAATGATATCTCCTTTCCCAGTTTCCCCTACAAAGGGGGGGAACATGATTCCATCCCCCCTTCCCCTGCTCACCACCCCACCTTCTCCTGCTTACTGGCCCTGGCATTCCCCTACACAGAGGCATAGAACCTTCAGAGGACCAAGGGTCTCTATTCCCATTGATGACCAAGTAGGCCATTCTCTGCTATACATATGCTGCTGGAGCCACGAGTCCCACCATGTGTACTCTTTGTTTGGTGGTTTAGTCCCTGGGAGCTCTGAGGGTACTAGTTAGTTCATATTGTTTTTCATCCTAAAGGGCTGCAAACTGTTCAGCTCCTTGGGTCCTTTCTCTAGCTCCTTCATTGGGGACCCTGTGCTCAGTCCAATGGATGGCTGTGAGCCTGTACATGAGTATTAGTCAGGCATTGGCAGAGCCTCTCAGGAGACAGCTATATCAGGCTCCTGTTAGCCAGCACTTGCTGGCATCCAAAATAGTGTTTGGGTTTGATGACTGAATATGGGAAGGATTCCCAGGTGAACCAGTCTCTGGATTTTCCTTCCTTCAGTCTCTGTTCCATAGTGTGTCTCTGCAACTCCTTTCATGAGTATTTTGTTTCCTCTTCTAAGAAGGAACAAAGTATCCATACTTTGGTCTTCTTCTTCTTCTTCTTCTTCTTCTTCTTCTTCTTCTTCTTCTTCTTCTTCTTCTTCTTCTTCTTCTTCTTCTTCTTCTTATTTTTTTTTTTGAGTTTCTTGTGGTTTGTGGATTGTATTTTGGGTATTCCAAGCTTCTGGACTAATATACACTTATTAGAGAGTACATACCATGTGTGTCCTTTTGTGATTGGGTTACCTCACTGGAGAATATTATCCTGAGTGAGAAAACAATTCTTAACAATACAAGAATGTCTTGGGGAATCATCATACCTGACCTCAAGCTTTACTACAGAGCAATAGTGGTAAAAACTGCATGGTATGGGTACAGAGACAGAAATGTTGATCAATGGAATAGAATTGAAGACTCGAAAATAAAACTGCACACTTAAGGACATTTGTTCTTTGGTAAAGAAGCCAAACATATACATGGGAAAAAGAAAGCAACTTCAATAAATGGTGCTGGTCTAACTGCCTGTCTGTATGTAGAGAAATGAAAATAGACCCATATTTGTCACCTTGAACAAAACTCAATCTTAGTGGATCAATGACCTCAACATAAAACTAGATACACTGAATCTAATAGACGAGAAACTGAAAAAGAGCCTTGAACTCATCGATGGTGGGGGAATCTCATAAACAGGAATGCTCTAAGATGATAATTGATAAATGGCACCACATGAAACTGGAAGCTTCTGTAAAGCAAAGGACATAGTCAATAAGACAAATCACCAACCTGCATACTGGGAAAATTGTCTTCACTAACCCTACATCTGATATAGTGTGAATATCAAAAATATATAAAGAACTTAAGAAGCTAACCACAAAAAAATAAAAAAAAATAAAAAATGGGTTATAGAACTAAACTGAGAATTCACAAGAGAAGAATTTCCAAGGGCTGAAAAAACATGTTCAAATTCCTTAGTGATCAGAGAAATGCAAATCTAAATGACCTTGAGATTTCACCTTATACCAATTAGAATGGCTAAGATCAAAACCTCAGGTGATAACACATGTTGGCAAGGATGTGGAGAAAGATTAACACTCCTTCATTGCTGGTGGGATTGCAAAGTGGTACAACCACTCTGAAAATCAATCTGGAGGTTCTTCAGAAAATTAGAAATATATCTACCTGAAGACCCAGCAATACCACCCTTGGGAATATACCGAAAAGATGACCCACCACGCCACAAAGGAATATGTTCTACTATGTTCTTACTAGCCTTATTTGTGATAGATAGAAGCTACAAACAACCCAAATGTCCCACAACAGGAGAATGGATACAGAAAATGTGGTTCACTTATACAATGAAATACTACTCAGCTATTAAAAATGAAGACATCCTGAGATTTGAAGGTAAATGGATGGAACTGGAAAATATCATTCTGAGATAACTCAAACCCAAAAGGACATTTATGGTATGTACTCACTAATTAAGTGGATATTAGCCAAAAAATGTACAGAATAACCAAGATACAGTCCACAAAACTCAAAAAGGTCAACAGTATTAAGGGCCCAAATGAGGATGCCTCAGTCCCACTTGGGAGAGAGAAGAAAGGAATCACAAGTAGGAAGAGAGGGAGGAACCTGAAAGGGAAAGTGGTGGTTGTGTGTGGAGAGGGGAACCTGATCTGGTATTGGGTGAGGGAAAAGTACTGAAGCCCTGAGGGCCAGCAGAAAGATTCAAAACAGGCAAACTTTGGAGGTAAGAAGTTGGGGGGAACCCTCTAGAATACACCAGAGACCTGGGAAGTGAGAAACTCTCAGAGTCAAAGGGAGGGACCTTAGATGAAATGCCAGACAGAAGGGAGGGAAAACTTATAGATTCCACCTCCAG
>NC_045030.1:116740725-116763912 GCF_008632895.1 Mastomys coucha
TCGAAAAACACAACAAGCAAGCAGCTGAAAGAATCAGATGCAGATATTTACACCCAACCAATGGACAGAAGCAGATGACCCCTTTTGTTGAATTAGAGAAGGCTGAAAGAAGTTGAGGAGGAGGGTGTTCCTCTAGAAGGAACAGCAGTCACAATTAATCAGGACCCCTGAGATCTCTCTAATACTAGACCACCAAATAGACAGCATACACTAGCTGATACGAGGCCCCCAACACATATACAACAGAAGGCTGTCAGGTCTGGGTTCAGTCAGAGAAGATTCACCTAACCCTCAAGAGATTGGAGGCCCCAGGGAGTTTAGAGGTCTGTTTGGGTAGGGAACTGTTAGGGGGGAATATCCTTTTGGGGATGGGGGGTTGAGGAATAGGTATGGGATGTGGATCAGTAGTGTGTGGACGGGGGTGTAGGTAATAAAGTCTGGAGTGTAAAATAAATGAATGAATGAATGAACAAATAAATAAATAAATAAATAAATAAATAAATAAATAAATAAATAAAAGAATTCCACATTTCAACCAATAGCCCATCTCACTTTCTTTTTTTTTATTTTTATTTTTTTATTTTTATTTTTTTTAGTCAAAAGTAAAGTGTTTTATTGAAAGAAAAACAACAAAGCAAATCATCTGTTTTTTTTTTCAGAATTCACTGAATTACTTTTTTTTTCTTTTATATATTTTCTTTATTTACATGTAAATTTCTCCAATTCCCAGTTTCCCCTCCAAAAAACAAAGCACGTTCTAATGCCTGCTAAATGTGTATGACTGGTATTCTCCATTTTTGGAGGATACAGAACAAGGAGCTCCAATTCTTTTTTTCTTTAATTTGTTTTTAATCTTTGTGATTTTCTTTTATATTTTTTGCTTTTATCCTTTGATACTTTTATTACATACATTATATACAATTATATTTATTATGTACAATTCTTTTTATTTTGCTGGATTGTAATGTAATTACATCATTTATCTCTTCCATTCTTTCTCTAGACCATAATATATATTTATCCTTGCTCCCTTCAAATTTAAGATCTCTTTTCATTAATTGTTGTTTTATATTTAGTTATAATATTTTATATATATATACATATATAAGTATATTTATATATATAGGCACACAAATATACATGTATATTTCTTCATTAACTGATCCTTTTAAATTTCAGTATCTATGTTGCTATAATTAAACATGTAGTTAAAATAAAGGCCTTATTTAGGCAAACCTACTGTTGATATTTCTTGGGTATAATATCCCTATCATATCTAGACTACTGTCTTACAAGTAGGCATCCTGGTCTTCTGACTGTTACTATTTCACCATGCCTTCTCTGATTTTTTTTTTCTTGAGCATCAGATGTGTGGGCTGCATTGTAGGCATATAAACTAGGGTTAGGCATTCTATAGTTTCTAATTCCCTGTAATTTTACCAGTTGTGTATTTCTGCAATAAAAGCCTTTGTATGATGCAAAAAGCACCTTCTTTGATGAGGGTTTATAGCTTCAATTATACTTAGGTACAATGATTGGTATTTAGAATATAGTTGAAAAATATATCGATTTAGAAAAATAGCAGTTACAGGTTCTCATCTATGGTCTATGACCCTTCTAGCTATATAGGCTAATTTTACATCAGTAAGCATACATTCTTTGCTACTGAGAAGGTCTTAAGTCCCATTAAAAGCTGTTGTTTGCTGTAAGATATAGCAACACTAGTATACATTTTGACTGACACTATTGGCATGTCTTACAATCTTTTCAAGATCTTTTTTGTGAGATTCCCCCAGGGACGTGGTGTGTGAAGGAAAAAGAAAAAGAAAAAGAAAAAAGACAAGGAGCAGATTTATTGCAGGGCCAGGTTTCTGCTCTGTTTTTGTTTTTGTTTTGTTTTGTCTCCACAGTAAGCAAGTGAATGTGGTACTCAGCAGAGAAGAGAGATAAAACTTCTCTGAAAGGCAGGGTGTTTATCAGCATTAGGGTCCAATATTTTCAAAAAATCTGAATATTAATGGCATTAATCATGATGACTTTGGGAAAGTGAAAGTGTTAGCTACAGAAAAGATGGGTTTTTTTAGGCTTCAAAAGAGGAAATTATTGCAGAACAGAATGTAATTTACAGGAGGGTAGGTGGTTGGAACAGAATTACTCTGAGTCTTGCTGTTGTTCTTTCCCATGGAGAGGCTGTTATAGATGTCCTCTTTTGAAGAGAGGACTCTATATTCATTTATTAGTAGTATTATGACCTTTTATGACTTGCTGAAATAACCATTGCCCTACTGACCTTTCAAAATTCAGCTTTTCTGCAAATGCAAAGAACAAGAGTCTGTGAGCACCAACACTCACATTTAAAAGACAGTTTGACCACATCTGCAACAAAATATTTTTGTAGGCATCTGAAACAAAACAATAAATAAGAAAACCCAGACTATAATTAACTATGATAATTAAAAGTTGAATATATTTAAAGTTATCCTTTGTCCTAGAAGTCTTTATTCCTTTTTGTAATCTTTGTATGGATATGCATTGCTAAATATACTATTTTAATATAGAATGAACTTAATCTTGATAAAAATCCAGGACTGCTCATTGTGCTAATTTTAGTTATGCTTATTGTCTTACATAGAAAAAGCTTCAATGAGTACTAAAAATAATAAATTAATGCAACACTATGAAATCACTTAAAATTCATCTAAAATATGTAAAGGGAGATAATTTCACTGAGGCTTGATTTGTAAGTTAAAAATATAAAGAGATAGCAAGCAACTTCATGGAAGAAATAAATTTTAAAAATTAAAAGATAAAATACCTAAGATTATTTGCTTTAATTATTTACCTATGATTGTTCTTCACAACTCACAGAGTACTATGTTTAAAAAAAAGCAACTCAAAATGCTCTGTTAGTTCTTAAGTTTTAATATCAAATACACAAATGTTCAGAAGCATAATGTGAAATGGATAGATAATTAGTGAACAGCCAGAAATAAATAAATAAATATTTTTGTAGATAGTGGATATATTACATGTATACATATATACATATACACATATGTATACATATTTTAAATTTATAGACATGATAGTTCAGTACAGATTTATTCCAGGTAGTAGCTAAATCTAACACATCTTTTTTTCTCCTCTATTACTTCTATTAACCTGCAACAGATATATTATTGTCTCTTTAGTGAGGTGTAATGAGATCTTCAGCTCCAAACAGTTACCCCATTTTATTTTCTTATGTTGAACAAAAAAAGGAGACCTGCAACAGATATATTATTGTCTCCTTAGTGAGGTGTAATGAGATCTTCAGCTCCAAACACTTACCCAATTTTATTTTCTTATGTTGAACAAAGAAAGACTATTACAGCATCAAGAATAATGGTACAAAAGCATGTGAATTGCATACTATTAGACAACTACAAGTATATAGTGAAGGGTATTTGTCAATGTTACTTATCAGGATACACTTGCAGTTTATTAGCATGAAATATATATCTTTCCTTCCTTTCATTTATTTCTGTTTTTCTTTCCTTCTTTCTTTTTTTCCATAAATAAAAAAGTGTTCTGTATATTACCATTTCAATGATAACATAAGATTTTCACTATCAGGAAATGCTTTTATTTAGTGAAGAAATGTGTTTACAGACAAAATTAACAGTGCTGAATTTCTTTTCTGTGATAAATAGGTATTTTTTTAATTTTGCTGTTATTGATCTGAGAGATAATGCACTTATAGTATAGAATATAGCTCCTATTGTTTGAAATAAAAATCATCTCTCTCTCTCTCTCTACATATATATATATATATATATATGTAGAGAGTATGTAGAGAGAGAGAGTGTGCGTGTGTGTGTGTGTGTGTTTGTGTATCAATACTTAAATGAATTTTTAGTTGGTTTCTATTTTATTTTTACTTTTTTAAATAAATATTTTCTTTATTTACATTTCAAACATTGTCCCCTTTTCTGGTTTCCAACCCAGAAACCTCATATAACATCCCTGATACTCCTGCCTATACAAGGGTGTTCCCCCATAAAACCTATCCACCAACTCCTGCCTCCCCTCCCTGGCATTCCCCTACATTGGAGCATCAAGCCTTCACAGGGCCTCTTCTCCCACTTATGGTCAACAAAGCCATCCTCTGCTTCATATGTACCTGGAGTCATGTTTCTTCCAGGTGTACTTTTTGGTTGGTGGCTGAGTCCCTAGGAGCTCTAGGGGAGGGGACTGGTTGTTTGATATTGTTGTTCTTCCCATGGGGTTGCAAAACCCTTCAGCTCCTCAATCCTTTCTTTAACTCCTCCATTATGGACCTCATGCTCAGTCCAATGGTTGGCTGTGAGCATCCACCTCTGTATTGTTCAGGATCTGGCAGAGCCTCTCAGGAGACAGCTATATCAGACTCCTGTCAGCATGCACTTCTTGGTAACCACAGTAGTGCATACATTTGTTGACTGTATATGGGATGAATCCCCAGGTAGGGCAGTCTCTGGATGGCCTTTCCTTAAGTCTCTGCTCCACACATTTTCTCCATATTTTCTCCCATGAATATTTTGTTCCTACTTCTAAGGACTGAAGCACCCACAATTTGGTCTTCCTTCTTAAGCTTCATGTGGTCTGCAAATTGTATCTTGGGTATTCAGAGATTTAAGGCTAATATCCACTTATCAGTAAGTGCATACCATGTGTGTTCTTTTGTGATAGGGTTACCTCACTCAGGATGATATTCTCCAGATCCACCATTTCCCTAAGAATTTCATAAATTCATTATTTTTAATAGCTGAGTAGTACACCATTGTGTAGATATACGACATTTTCTGTATCCATTCCTCTGTTAAGGGACATCTGGGTTGTTTCCAGTTTCTGGCTATTATAAATAAGGCTGCTATGAACATAGTAGAACATGTGTCTTTATTAAATGTTGGAGCATCTTTTGGGTATATGCCCAGGAGTGGTATAGCTGGGTCCTCAGTTAGTACTATGTCCAAATTTCTGAGAAACTGCCAAACTGATTTCCAGAGTGGTTACACCAGCTTGCAATCCCACCAGCAATTAAGGAGTGTTCCCCTTTCTCCACATCCTTGCCAGTATCTGCTGTTACCTGAGATTTTGATCATAGTCATTCTGACTACTGTGAGTTGGAATTTCATGGTTGTTTTGATTTGCATTTCCATGATGACTAAAGATGTTGAATATTTCTGTTTTTTTTTCATTTTTTATTAATGTTTTCTTTATTTACAATATCTCCTTTCTCAGGTTCCCCTCCAAAAAATAAAAATAAAATAAAATAAGAAAAAAATAAAAAAGAATACTAAAACAATCCCCTGTTCCCTCCCCCTTCCCCCTGTTCACCACTCCACCCTTTCCCATTTCCTGGCCCTGGCATTCCCCTACACTGGGGCATAGAACCTTCACAGGGCCAAGGGCCTCTCCTCCCATTAATGACTGGCTTGGACATCCTCTGCTATACACGTACTTCTGGAGCCATGAGTCCCCCCATGTGTACTCTTTGGTTGGAGTTTAGTCCCTGGGATCTCTAAGGGTACTAGTTAGTTCATATTGTTGTTCTTCCTAAGTGTCTGCAAACCCTTCAGCTCCTTGGGTGCTTTCTCTAGCTCCTTCATTGGGAACTCTGTACTCAGTCCAATGGTTGGCTGTGAGCCTCTACTTCTGTATTAGTTGGGTACTGTCAGAGCCTCTCAGGAGACAGCTAACTCAGGCTCCTATCATCCAGTACTTGTTGGCATCCACAATAGTGTCTAGATTTGATGACTGAATATGGGAAGGATTCCCAGTTGGAATAGTCTCTGAATTGTTCTTCCTTTAGTCTCTGCTCCAAAGTTAGCCTCTACAACTCCTTCCATGGGTATTTTGTTCCCCCTTTTAAGAAGGAATGATTTATCCTCAGTTTGGGCTTCCTTCTTGAGTTTCTTATGGTTTGTGGTTTGTACTTTGTGTATTCTGATCTTCTGGGATAATATCCACTTATCAGTGAGTGCATACCATGTGTGTTCTTTTGTGATTGGGTTACCTCACTCAGGATGATATTCTCCAGGTACATCCATTTCCCCAAGAATTTCATAACTTTATTGTTTTTAATAGCTAGGTAGTACTCCATTGTGTAGATATACTACATTTTTGTATCCATTCCTCTGTTGAGGGACATCTGTGTTGTTTCCAGATTCTGATAGAATGAATAGGATTATTTCAATCTTCTTGTATCTGTTGAGGCCTGTTCTGTGACCATTTTTGTAAGGTACCCTGAGATGCTGAGAAGAAGGTATATTCTTTTGTTTTAGGATGAAATGTTCTATAGATATCTGTTAAATCCATTTGGTCCATAACTTTTGCTAATTTCACTGTATCTCTCTTTAGTTTCTGTTTCCATTATCTGTACATTGTTAAGAGTGGGGTGTTGAAGTCTCCCACTGTTATTGTGTGAGGTGCAATATGTGCTTTGAGCTTTACTAAAGTTACTTTTATGAATGTGGGTGCCCTTGCATTTGGAGCATAGATGTTCAGAATTGAGACTTCATCTTAGTAGATTTTTTTCCTTTGATGAGTATAAAGTTTTCTTCCTCATCTTTTTGATAACTTTTGGTTGAAAGTAGATTTTATTAGATATTAGAATGGCTACTCAAGCTTGTTTCTTGGGACCATTTGTGTGGAAAATTTTTTCCAGCCTTTTATTCTGAGATAGTGTCTACCTTTGTTACTGAGGCACAATCCCTGTATGCATCAAAATGCTTCATCTTGTTTAAGTATCCATTCTGCTAGTCTATGTTTTTTTTTTAAATTGGGGAATAAAGTTCATTGACATTAAGAGATATTAAGGAAATGTGATTGTTTTTTCCTGTTATTTTTGTTGTTAGAGGTGGAATTATGTTTGTGTGGCTATCTTCTTTTTGGTTTGTTGAAAGATTGCTTTCTTGCTTTGTCTAGGGTTTAGTTTCTGTTCTTACATTTGTGTTTTCCATCTATAATCCTTTGTAGGGCTGGATTTCTGGAAAAATATTGTATAAATTTGGTTTTGTCATGGGACATCTTGCTTTCTCCATCTTTGTTAATTAAAAGTTTTGCTAGGTATAGCAGCCTGGACTAGCACTTGTATTCTCTTAGGTCTGTATGACATCTGCCCAGGATCTTCTGACTTTTATAGTCTCTGGTGTAAAGACTGTTGTAATTCTGAAAGGTCTACCATTATGTTACTTGACCATTTTCCCTTACTGTTCTTAATATACTTTCTTTCTTTTGTGCATTTGATATTTTGATTATTGTGTAATAGGAGGAATGTCTTTTCAGGTCCAGTCTATTTGGAGTTCTGTAGGCTTCTTGTATGTTCACGAGCATCTTTTATTTTATTTTTTTAAGTTAAATTAGTTTTCTTCTATAATTTTGTTGATGATACTTATTGACCTTTAATGTTGGGAATCTTTGCTCTCTTCTGTACCCATTATCCTTTGATCTTCCCATTGTGTCCTGGATTTCCTGAATATTTTGTGTTAGGAGCTTTTTGCATTTTGTATTTTCTTTTACTGTTTTGTCAATGGTTTCTAAGGTATCTTTTGCACCTGAGATTCTCTCTTTTATCACTTGTATTCTGTTAGTGATGTTTGAATCTGTGACTCCTGATCCCTTTCCTAGGTTTTCTATGTCCAAGCTTGTCTCTCTCTGCGATTTTGTTATTGGCTCTATTTCCATTTATACATCCTGATTGGTTTTGTTCAATTCCTTCACCTGTTTGGTTGTGTTTCCTACAATTCTTTAAGGGATTTTTGTATTTCCTCTTTAAGAGCTTCTACCTCTTTATCTGTGTTCTCCTGTATTTCTTTAAGGAAGTTATTTATGTCCATCTTAAAGTCTTCTATCTTCATCATGAGAAGTGATTTTAGATCAGTATCTAACTTTTCCAGTGTGGAGGGGTATGGTTCGAGAACTGGGTTCTGATAATACCAAGTAACCATGTTTTATGTTGCTTATGATCTTGTGCTTGCCTCTTGCCATCTGGTTATCTCTAGTGGTAATTGCCCTCACTGTCTCCGACTGGAGCCTGTCTCTCCTGCAATCTTAGTTGTGTCAGAACTCCTCAGAGTTTATCTGTCTCTCTGATTCCATGATTCAGGGTTCTTATGATCTTGAAATCCTGGGTGTGCCAGAACTCCCTGGGACTCAAGCTGCCTCTGGGATCCTGAAATCCTGGTGTGATTCTGAAATCCTGTGATCCTACAATCCTGGGTGTATTAGAGAACCTATAATTCTGGGCTTGTTAGAGCACCTGGGAGTCAAGATTCTTCTGGGTGTTGTGGGACTCTGTGCAGAGCTAGTGTCTAAGGTCTGTCTTAGTTTCTACTTTTTAAGATGTATCTTAATTTCAGTTATATTAAAATGTGTGGGTCTATTGCCATGTTGCTATGTGTGTTTTGCCTATTTAAGTCACTCAAATGGCATGGAAGGATTTCTCTGCCATGAACTTTCTTTGTAAAGTTTGTATACTTTGTGAAGTTTGTATACGTCATAAACTTTAGAAATGCTCAAGGCAGGAAGATGATAGAGTGGGGAAAACATCACTTTTCTGAATCATCCCATATATGGAAAATAAGTGAAAAGAGATTTCAAGAGGTAGAAAAGGAAAGGACATCCTTCATGTAAGAGATTTGCAGCATCTGTATAAGACACTTGATAAAGCACATAAATACTGAATGTCAAATGCATGTCAGGAATATTTAGCACTAACATAGAATACCAAAATAAGTGGTAGACATTGGGAAGAAGACCCTGATCCCCTGCTTCAGTTCCATAAGCAAAAAGAAAAGGAAACTCTACAAAAGCAATGACAATAAAAACCAAATTTGTAAACAACAGAGCTACAAGTTACATGAAACAATGATTAGCCATACTGCACCACTATTTCCATGGTGTGATAAAGGAACAGATCACAAGAGGAGTGGTGAAAACCACATGCTGTCCTGGAAACTTACAAAACTTGGTATACTCACTAATATTGTACTCCTGAAGTATCACAGAAACATGTATATTAGTTACTTTCTTCACTGCTGGCACAAATTACCAGGCAAAAGCAGCAGAGAAAAAGAAAGGCTTATTTTTTACTGTGAGGATATTATCCACCCTGGGGGAAAAAGTATGGCAATGAGTGAGGCTCCAGTTTTGGTAGTAAGAGCATGAGGCAGCTGCGCATCTTACATGAAGTCATACTGCACAGAAATATGAAGGGTACTGGGGAGATTTACATATAACTTTTCATCTCAGACATGGTATCAATTGTAGAATCCCCCTCCCCCAAAACAATCTGTATAAGTCTAACCTGGTGAACTAATGAATTTCAATAGTTACTTAATGTACAATAGGCAATTTATATGGAGCTATAATACTAAAGAAAATGCTTCCTTTTCCTACCAACCATTAGCCACTTAAATCATAGGAGAGGGTAGGGACTTTGTGGGTTCTTCCATTAAGCAACCACTAATAATTTCTCTAGAAATTTTGGGAGATGATGAACTTTAAAAATGTCCCTCTGACCCCATGACAAGAATGCTAATGTGCTTTATCTTGTGCTAGATTTCTTGTTATATTCATTGTTATATTTAAAGTTGAGCCTAGTGAAACTGGAACTTTGTGCATTCTAGATGAATATTCTGTCAATGACCTGTATTTCTAGTCCTTGTATATGTAATCACAAGTACCAAGTTGTAATGGTAGTGTGATAATCAGAAGATGATGTCTGTGTATTTTGTCCTTTGTATTCAATTTAAGATCCCAGCCCAGGGAATGATGATTCTCTAACTTCTTTTTATTATTATTATTTTTTTTCTTATTAGATATTTTCTTTATATACATGTAAATTTCTCCATTCCTAGTTTCCCTTCCAAAAAACAAAGAAACAAACAAAAACAACAAAAACAAACCCCTGTTACCTCCCCCCTCCCCATGCCTGCCACCCCACCCTCTCCCACTTATTGGCCCTGACATTCCCCTACTCTGGGGCACAGAACCTTCACAGGGCTGAGGTCCTCTCCTCCTATTGATGATCAAATTGTAATCCTCTACTATACACATGCTGCCAGAACAATCAGACCCCTCCTCTAACTTCCTTTGATGATAGACTATAATGTTGAAATGAAAACCAAATACACTCTTTCATCACCAAATTGCATTTAGTCATGGTATTTTATTAGAGCAATAGTAAATCCAAACAAGACAGGACTTTATTTAAAACTCTACTATCAAAATTTTAAAATGTGAAAAATATTTAAACATTCATTACCTCAAAGAAAATATGAAAATAGCCAATAAACTCAAGAGACTCAACATCACTGGTCATTAGGATAACGTAAATCAAAACCATTACAAGGTATAATAGCAACCATGATGAAAGCACTAAACTGGCTATAATAATGATGATTATAATAAACTAGATAATAGCATTTGCCAAAAAAGAAGAGAAGAAATAAAATCTATGACACAATTTTGGTTTTAAACTAAAATGGTGTAGCCACTCAAGAGGGGGAAAAAGTTTAATCTTGCTTGGAATTAGAGCAATAAGAATTAAAAGAACCATGCCATATCATTTCAAATCTCTTAAAGAGAGAAAGATCTAAAACCTGACCACACTGAAAACTGATAAAAATTGACAGGAAGAACTCTTCAGTTCTTTTTGTTGAGAATAAGTAAAAGCAATGCAGTTACTTCTGTGCATTTTTAAGTTTCTCTTGGAAGAAACACCATCAACAACATTCCCAATAAGTTGATGAAACTACAATAAGAATGTATATTCACAAAAAAATGTATATTCACACTCATTTAAAATTCTGATGAGACTGAAAATTATTAATAATTTCTAAAAATTAAAATAATGCAAATATAAGTAGAAAATGATTTCTATAATATAATTAAAAGTTATTTCTCATATTTACTTCCACTGCTGAGGAAACTAGAAACAAAAAACAATGTTAACCACAGTAATAATAAGCAGTTTTATTTTCATTGATATTATAATAGAATCCATGAAAATAAAAACAGTGTTTTGATTAAAGACAGTCTTTTGAATTGTATTAGTTTCATAAATTACTGTAAAAAGGTACATATAAATCACTGAATACATGGTGTCTTACATCTGGGATATTAGAATTAGTCATCTAAGTTTTGGTCTATATTTTTGCTTTAGTAGGAAAACTTTCTCACCTTTCCTAGCTTCTAGAATTTTAACAGAAATCTTTCAAATCTCTTGGCTTATAGTTGCATTATTCCAGTTTTGGCATTGCCATACATAGAGCTCTTTCTCTTATATAGTTTCTTGTGTCTATTATAAGGAGATCAGGAATACTGAGTATCCTGTAGATTGAAAAGTTTTGCTGTGTGTCTATGTGCATATATGTGTATGTGAGTGTTAGTGTCTATGTGTCCAGCAGCATTGGACTGTGGAGCTTGAGTCTGTGAACTTTTTCAATATGGTCTAAAAATAAAACATGGGTCCTCTACAAGAAAAGAATATAAATATATTATATATTTATTTACATTTATAAACTATGCATATATATTTACATAACTATATATGTATATATATATGTCTATATATAGACATATATATATATCCTTTCTGTTTGAAGTAGAGCTATAACTCTTACTTTCTACTTATAAATTCTTTTCAAAAAACACAGAATGAAAATAGATATCACATAATGAAAATTATCTATGATAATCTATCATAGTAAAAATAAATAACTGTAACATGAGAGAAAAATTATACTTTACTGATCTTCTTGATATATATACAAAAGGGAATCTAATCATTAGAAACATCAAAGAATTTTCAATTAAGGTGAATTGTAAATAAAATTTTACTTACAGTCTTAAATACTATCAAGATCATCTGAAGTAAGTGAAATGAGATTGTCAGTCACAATATAGAGATGCTTGCTGAAAAAATACCAACTAAATATAATATGATATCTTGAGTTATATTTTTTTTACTGGAAAACTATTTTATTCACATGCAAATAGAGTGAAGCTGATATCCCTGAGGCACTGAGCATCTTCCAGTATCTCTGTGAATCTGAAGCAGGATTTTATAAAAATCTGAGAGACATGAAAAGTCATAGCATAGCAATGAACAGTAGGCAGGAATCAGATTAAACACAGAAACACAAAATTTGTATTTGGAAAACAAGCAAACCTCCACACTCTTCAACAGATCCCAGTAAAAATGTTGGAGAAGGGAAAACAACTATGTAAGCCTTTGCAAGCATCACAGGCACAAAATCTTGTGCAAAAATATAGTTTGAAATAAGGTTATCTGTAATCTGCCTAACAAGTAGTGACCAATGAATGGGCTTCTATCTGATTCCTATATTACTCACTGGAAACACAGTATACAGGTTTTATAATTCTCTAGAGAGAGGGGAGGGGCAGGAAGACAATGATTTTTTTTTTTCCTTGCTCCAAAGTCTTGATTTTCCCTACTATCTCAGCAAGTGATCACCTTGACAATCAGTGTAGGTTCAGGAAACTAGTTATAATTTAGACTCAGATATTTGGAAAATGTTCAACTTAGGTAGGTCCATATTCTGCTGCAGAAGGAAGCTACAGTCAATTATATTTACAGGTCTATAGTCTAAATTTTCAGAAGAGTAGTAAGACAAGGTAAATGATAACATGGCTGGGGACCTAGAACAGTATTCATCAGAGCCAAGGCACGCAGGACCCTACATGTGTCATCTCAGCAGCTTTAACTTTTCTGATGTAATTGTTGTCTAACCTACAAAAGAGACATAAAAAATCAATGAAATATAGATAATCTTTGGAATAACACATACTTTGTCTACACTGGACTAATGTCTATCTTGTAAGCGAACATCCAATGGAAGTCCTCAGGCTCAAATGGTCAGAACGATTTGATAACTATTATATATGCCATATTGTCAGGTCTAAACACAAAAAAAGTGGGAAAATTTGTTATAGCCTCAGAAATAGTCATGTATACAACTAATCAAGAAGTGCAGGCAAGGATCAGTTTGTGAGATCTTTACAACATAATTTCTTTGTACACATTTATAAAATGGACCAATATTATAATACACTCCTCAATAGGTAAAACCCATGACAATCATAATAAAAGTGTAAACCCTCAACTTCCTCTATTCTCTCTTAAAAGAAAAAAAATGATGGCTTTTTTCTTTGTATTTTTCTGTATCTGGGTTTTGTGCATGTGTGTACAAAGCAGATTACTTTTGTGCAAAACACTTTCACTATTTGTAAGTATATTCCATATAATTTTCCCTTTTCTAATTTCTTGCTTATTTCTTTTTTTTCTTTTCCCATCTCCTTTCATTATATTACTTAATTATTAAAAAATTTGGCATCAGTAAATTACAAATCCATAAGTTTTCCTTTACATTTTCCAGGTTGTTTCTTTTGTAAACATATTTGTAATTCAGTTAACATTTCTAGTCTTTTTAAAGTATATTTAAGTGTGGGCTTACTTTTAAACTGTTGCTTTTGAGGTTACTATTGATTTTTCTCTTTCAAGTAATTAGGAGATTGCTGTTCCAAGGGAAATGTTCTCACTTAAAGAACTACTACAAAAACTGAAAGGAGTGCATGTAGCAGAAGAAAAAATGGAAATTCAAACTAAACATTCAAAATACAAACAATGGAATAAACTTTTAAAATGTCTTTCAAAGTCTGGAGATAGATACAAACCTCCAACTATAGGAGGAACTTAAAAGACCAACTAGCTGTGAGTAGCCTAAAACCTCTGTACATAGTATATTATACTTGCAATAGAAAGGCCAAGGAAAACAGAAAAAAAAAAAAACAAGAAAAGATGCAAAATTTACAAATGACAAATCTTACAAATACATTAGCCTTATTTAAACCCTCTCAGCAGAAATCTAAAAATCCTGAAAACATGGAAAGATACATCTCAACCACTAAGAATATAGTAGAGCCAACCAGGATTATGGTAAGGAAGAAAGTTATCCTATAAAGTAACTAACATCTTGCAAAAGAAACATCAACGAAAGCAATTCAGGGCCAGTAATACTCATCATTGCCAAAATTACTTATATGAATTCAATACAAAACCAAGAAAGAGTGTTACAATCATGAGATTCAAGGAATGAATACATTTTATGAAGGAAAAACTCGGAAATGTGTAGGGCAATGTACCATGCCAGGAAACCTGATAAGTTTGAGCAAGTTGGAAGTCCTAGAATTCAGGAAGGGATGGATGTTAGGAGCTTTACCTGTTTCTGATGGGGCCCCTGCCACATGACCACGACCACAGCACACCATGGAGAGGATTGTGACCATCAGTCATATAGGGGCAGTGCCCTCAAGCCCCTCCACATATAGACAATGCATCTCAAGGATCACAGATTATCCCAAAAGAAAGCATCTATTGTCAGACCCCAACTCACCACAAAATGCATATTCCTTCCTATCTAGAAGGAGCAAAGTTGTGTGAGAACTATTGCATCATGGGTCACTTGTCATGGTAGAGCTGTAACACTCCCTGGGAAAGAGAATACTCTCCCAAATTTTTTGCAGCTGGGTGCTACCTGGGTCCAGCACAGTCAATTGCTTCCTGCCTGTCTTTGGTTCCTTGATGTTGTACCTTGCTTGTTAGTGGAGTGCCCCCATGCCCCCCAGCTGGCTCAACACAGCATCTCTCTGGTTCCCCAAAACTACAGAACAGAGGCTGAGATGGTGCAGTGGTGGCAGTTATACTTCTTCCTCCCTTGAGAGTCTGTGCCATGTAGCACACCATAACAACAGACTCAGAAAAGAGCTCCAGTATGACTCTCCTTTCCATTTTGTTTGAGCATTCCTACCAGGCCTCCCCAGATCCCTGTAGACAGAGTCTGGTACACAGACCAATGGAAATTTTAAGGGAGACATGGACCAAAATTATTTAAATCAATAAAATTACCAAAAACAATTAAATTAATGATATAAAACAAAATAATAAAATAAAATAATTTCTACATCATTAAGAAAACTTAAAATGGTAAAAATCATCACTTTTTAAATTATTCAATAGAAATAGTCTTAATATTTTTAATTAAAATACACAGAAGACTATGTGATTGGATTATTAAATATATATATATATATATATATATATATATATATTGCCTATAAAACATCTATTATAGGACTTCTAGTTTCCATCTATGCCTTCAGCTGACTCTGTGCCACAGCTCTTCATATCCAAAGAGCCAAGGTGAGACCACCACTTCTCAAATTCCTGGCCAAAGAGGGACTCGACCAGAGCCATCAGGAGTCAAGGAACAACTAGCAACAGAATGCTTCCAGGTTCCATTTACTCCCAGGAGCTGACCCTGTGCCATAGCCCTCTATACCTAGATTCTGCTGGTATCACAGGAGTGCTGATACACAGGTTTAGAGGAGGGGCAAGCCACAGTGAGAGACAGCAAGACCAGCTAATACCACAGATAACCAAATGGTAAGAGGCAAGCACAAGAACATAAGCAACAGAAACAAAGGCTACTTGACATCATAGAACCAATTTTTCCCACCACAGAAAGCACTGGATACCACACCACTGTGGAAAGGCAAGATTTGGATCTAAAAATCACTTCTCATGATGATGATAGAGGACTTAAATAACTCCCTTAAAGAAATACAGGAGAACACAGATAAATTGGTAGAAGCGCTTAAAGAGGAAACACAAAAATCCCTTAAAGAATTACAGAAAAACACAACCAAACAGGTGAAGGAATTGAACAAACCATGCAGGATCTAAAAATGAAAATAGAAACAATAATGAAATCACAAGAAGAGTCTACCCTGGGGATAGAAAAACTGGGAAAGAATTCAAGAGTCATGGACTCAACAGCAACAGAATGCAAGAGATAGAAGAGAGAATCTCAGGTGTATAAGATACCATAGAAAACATTGGTACAACAGTCAAAGAAAATGCAAAATGCAAAAAGACCCTAACCCAAAACATCCAGGAAATCCACCACAAAATGAGAAGACCAAATGTAAGGATAATAGATATAGAAGAGAATGAAGATTCCCCACTTAAAGGGCAGGTAAATGTCTTCAACAAAATTATAGATGAAATTTTCCCTAACCTAAAGAAATTGATGCCCATATACATACAAGAATCCTACAGAACTCCAAATAGATTGAACCAGAAAAGAAATTCGTCCTGTCACATAATAGTCAAAACACCAAATGCACAAAAGAATGAAAGAATTTTAAAGGCATTTAGGGAAAAAAGGCAAGTAACATATAAAGGCAGGCCTATCAGAATTACAGCAGACTTCTCACCAGAGACTATGAAAGCTAGAAGATCCTGGGCAGATGTCATACAGACCCTACAAGAACACAAATGCTAGCCCAGGCTAATATATCCCATAAAAATCTCAATTAACATAGTTGAAGAAACCAAGATGTTCTATGACAAAACCAAATTTACACAATATCTTTCCACAAATCCAGCTCTACAAAGGATAATAGATGGAGAACTCCAACACAAGGAGGGAAACTACACCCTAGAAAAAGCAAGAAAATAATTTTCAACACAAAAGAAGATAACCACACAAACATAATTCTACCTCTAACAACAAAAATGAGAGGAAGCAATAATCACTATTCCTTAATATCTCTTAACATCAGTGGACTCAATTCTCCAATAAAAAAACATAGAGTAACAGACTGGAGACTCTAGAGAGCCAAATAACCCTATCAAAAATGAGGAACAGAGATAAACAGAGTATTTCCAACTGAGGAATTCAAATGTCAGAGAAGCACTTAAAGAAATGTTCAACATCCTTAGCTATCAGGGAAATGCAAATAAAAACAACCCTGAAATTCCATCTCACATCAGTCAGAATGGCTTAGATTAAAAACTCAGGTAGCAGTAGATGCTGGAAAGGTTGTGGAGAAAGAGGAATATTCCTACATTGCTGGTGGGATTGTAAGCTGGTACAACCACTCTGGAAATCATTCTGGTGATTCCTCAGAGAACTGGATATAACACAACCTGAGGACCCAGCTATACCACTCCTGGACATATATCCAGAAGATGCTCCAACATGTAATAAGGACACATGCTCTATTTTGTTCATAGCAGCCATGTTTATAATAGCCAACAGCTGGAAACAACCCAGATGTCCCTCAAGAGAGGAATGGATACAGAAAATGTGGTACAATTACACAATAGAGTACTACACACCTATTAAAAACAATGACTTCACAAATTTACAGGACAATGGATAGATCGAGAAAATATCATCCCGAGTGTGGTAACTCAGGCACAAAAGAACACACATGGTATGTACTCACTGATTAGTGTAATACCCACGATAAAACTCATGAACCACATGAAGCTCAATAGGAAGGAAGACCAGAGTGGATGCTTCAGTCCTACTTAGAAAGGGGAGCAAAATATTCAAGAGAAGTAGAGGACAGGAGGGACTTGGGAGGAATAGAGGAGGGGAGGGAAAATAGAGAGGCACATTCGAGATGCACAGGAGTCCAGAAAATTAAACAGAGGTGTGTAACAATGGAAGATGGGGAACTGGGGATAGCAATGAGAAAGTCCCAGGTACTAGGAAAGCAAGAGCCTCCCAGGACCCCACAGAGATGACATTAGCTGAAATACCACACAAAGAGAAGGAAGAACCTGTTGAGACTATATCCAGAGGTTAGGTATTGCCTCTCAGTTGAGGGATGGGTCCACCCACCCATCTCCAAAATTTTAACCCAGAATTGCTCCTGTCTTAAGGAAATATAGGGACAAAGAGTGGAGTAAGAGACTGAAGGAAAGGCCATCCAGAGACTGCCCCACCTGGGGATCCATCCAGCATCCACATACCAAACCCAGACACTATTGTGGATGCCAAGAATTGCTTGCTGACAGAACCCTGATACAGAACCCTGATTTCCTGAGATGCTCTGCCAGATCCTGACCAATACAGATACGGATGTTAGCAGCCAACCATTGGACTGAGCATAGGAATCCCAAAAGAGGAGCTAAGGGAAGGACTAAAGGAGCTGAAGGGGTCTTATCTAGAATCAATGGAAGGGGAAGTCCTGTGAATGCTTCATGCACCAGTGTAGAGGAATGCTAGTTCAGCGAGGCAAGATTGGGTGGGTGGGAGAGCACCCTCATAGATGCATGGTATGGGAGGTTGGGATAGGGGTTTGCAGAGGGGAAACTGGGAAAGGTGACAACATTCGAAATATAAACAAATAATATATCTAATAAAAAAATATATCATACGCAGATAAACACACAGTAATTGAATGTGAAATGTTAAAAAGTAATACACAAAGAATATAGAATCCAAAAGAAAGTAGCCATAGCTCTCTATACATTTGGCATTAAATTTAAATGCATATGAATAAATATAAAAATACAGCATGATGATATGACAAATCTGATTATATATGCACTGAATGTCTGTGTACTCCATTTTCAATATCCAATATAATTAGATACAAAAGGCAGAAAAGTAACAGCTAAAATGTAAAGGGAGATGATATTGAAGAGATGGCTCTGCATTAAAATATGCATAGGGCTTTTGCAGAGGACCTGGATTCAGTTCTATGCAAGCAATCTACGTTACTCAGAGGCACCTATATCTCCAGATCCTGATTTTTTTGACCTGTGAGGGAACGTACATGAATTTACAAATGCCTACTCACACACTTCAAAAGAAAATAAAACCATCTTTCTTAAAACAGAGGGCTTCAATGCTGCATGTTCTTCAACATGCAGATTATTAAACCAAAGTAAAAGTTTGAAAAGGCATTTCAGAATTAAAATATATGGTATTACCAGATTATACCACTCAAGAGCTAACATCTACAGAGGATTTATTCTTCAGAGCAGTCTATCTAAATCTCCCAAACAAATTATATCTCAGGTGATAAAAACATTTAAATACAAAATGAATAATTTGATGTATTTCTTCATTTTTCTCTCAATTTAATTTTGTTTTATTTATTTATTATGTGGTCCTGGCTCAGGTAGAACCCACCTCACTCACAAGAACTGTCTAACTTTGTGTGCCCAGAGTTATGATAAAATGACTAGTCTACCACACTGAACCTTATTTTATAAAATCTTAATTGAATAAAATTAGAAATGTATAATATATGACAATTCACATGTCTACACACAAATAGATTGGTATAGATATTGAATATCATGTATATTCATACAAGAAAATCAATTAAATAAATTAGAGGAAAATGTAAGTTGTTAGATTCAAAAGGAAATATATAAGAACTTTTATCAGAATCTATTATATTACAAATGCATCTCTACTAGAGATGGTACTGAGTACTTATACAAGCAGAAATGTCTTAATTAAAAATATGCTAATAAAGGTCTTATTAGAATAAGAATAGCAGTTGTTGAGTTGTCTCAACTAGTATTGCTTCTGCTAAAAACTCTGAAAACCTGATTTTTTTTAAATTTGGATCCAGAGAGTTTAGCTCAAAATTGACAATAATAAGTTGTGAATACCATACTTTTGTCATAGTAAAAGCATAAGCACATATAATAATAATAATAATAATAATAATAATAATAATAATAATAATAACAATAATAATAACAATAAACAGTGAAATAAGATAAAACCAAGATGATATGGTAAACATTCATAGCTTCATGATAACCAGCAATAATGATGAATTTAAATGAAGTATAAAGATATATATATAGGTATGTATAATATATAAATATATAATAAACATACATGTATGCACACACACACACACATATATATATATATATATATGAAGTTGCCAAAATAAAACCCATTACTTTGTTTATTAATTGAAAAATTCAAAGTAAAAATTTTAAAGAAGCAGTAATAACTAGTCTCCAAACAATGAAACCTAATGACAATGTGGAATTAATGATGAATTCTAGTATATCACAACTTAGATGATTTCACACTAGAAATGAATATGTCATTAAATATGTATATAGTCAGTAAGTGAAATAAAATAAAAAGAATAAACAGTATAAATACGCAATCATTTGAATTAATATTTAAATAGCTATTGGCATAATTTAACATTCCTTCATGATACAAACTATGAATAAACTATAGAAAGAATGATAACTCAATATATTAATATATATCTGATAAAAACTCATAACGGTATTACTGATGATGCAAAACCAGGAACAGAAGAAGAGTGTTGACACCCTACATTCTTAGAAGAGTATTTGAAATCCCATATAGAACTGTAAGGCAAGAGAAATAAAAAGGATATGACTAGCAGAATTAAGCAACAAAACTATTACTACATGCAGATTATGTGATCTTATACATTAAGAACCTAAAAACTCTCCTAGTAGACTATTACATCTAATAAACACTTCCAGAAAAGTCGTGTGACAATCACACATAAACACCCACATATAAACATCCCCAATCACACACACAAACATATATCCTGGCCAATAAAATTTAGATGGTTGCAGAATCTGGATGTACTTCCTATGTCCAAAACTGGAAGATTTTATATATAAGATAGCTAAATTTCCTAAAGTAATCTATTAGTTCAGGATAGTATATTATATTTTAATTATTTTCTTCACATTATCATGTTAAAGGAAATCTAAAATTGTAATGAAAACACAAAGAATTGAAAACAAGAATAATGCTATGCAAAAAGAGAAATGTAAGAAGTATCATGTTGCCTGAATTCTAACTATACTACAGAGTACTAGGAAAGAAAGAGATCAATATTTCCACAAAACAATCAGTACAAATAATCAGCCAGATTTAAAAATGGGCCTTCTGATCCATGAGAAATCACCAAACATGAATTGATGTAAAATGTTTCATTAACAACTGGTGCTGGTGAACTTGAACATTAATATGTGGAGTACTTTAATAAGATTTCTGTAACTGATCTTGTATAAAATAAACAAAGTAAAACCAAGATATTTGATATTTTAAATTGAATGTTGAAGTCATGCTACAATTTGCTCTAAGTTACTCCATATTGTGTAAAAGTGTTTTTCCTTTTTTCTTTTTCCTTTTCTTTTCTTTCATTTTCCATTCTCTCTTTCTTTCTTTCTTTCTTTCTTTCTTTCTTTCTTTCTTTCTTTCTTTCTTTCTTTCATTCATTCATTCTTAAGAATAAGCCTTGATTAAGATTATTCATTCCACAAGCAGCTTTTTAATTCATTTTCAGGAGGGAGGATGGCTGTGTATCTAGGTAAGCATATAAATATTTCATCTGTTGAGAATTATTCATGTAGCATAGACTGAAAAATGACTCATTACTGGAGTAGAAAATATGTCATCCTATAAATTTATTGGAGTAAATTGAGGCTGTAGCAACATATGGGTATTTTAAACATCATATCATAGGCCAAGGACTCATGAGATACATCAGAAAAGATTTAATTCTCTCATTTGGAACCCATAAAGACATTTTTTCCCATACTGTTACAATGCTAATGTTATACACTGACCTGTCCTTTGACTCAGTATATGCATCAAGGATTTACAGAGAACTCTTGATTGCCTTCTGTATTAAACCTACTGAATGTCTTTCTGCTTATCAACTGTTGTCTTAAATCTTATTCTGTCTGCCCATTTAGACTTTTGACCTAGACTTATCCTTCATCTCAACTTTCAATTCAACTATACTTCTTTGTTCTCAACCCAGACTCCACAAAAGTCTGACACTACAGTAATACCCTCTTTCCTTCAGCTTATAAAATGAATTATGATATTTTAAAAATATACCATTGTATTCAAATTTGTTTGGCTACAACAGGATCAAAACAGTAAAGGAAAAGATTTTAATGAGAGAAGTTGCACATGACCCTCAAGAGAATTGAGGCTCTAGGGAGTTGGGAGGTCTGGTAGGGTGGGGGCATGGAAGGATTGAGTATTCCTCTTGGAGATGGGGAGAGAAGGTATAGAATGTATAACAGTCAGAGGGTGGACCTGGAGGGGGATAAAAACTGGACTGTAAAAAAACATTAAATAATTTTTTAAAAGGCAACTGAAACCATGAAAAAAAATATCAAATTTGGAAAAATGTAAAAAAAAAATACATATCAAAATATTTGAGGATCTACACCATAACAACAGTTTTCTGAATAAAACAGATTATAGACAACCTTGTGGATGATTCATCAAGGTATATAACATCTCCAAATATCAACTGCAGTTAGAAGGTGGTAGCAGATAATAGTCTCAGGTAAATATCTGATGATCCTCCCCCACTTAATTTCATTTGGGATCATTAACTTCTATTAACTTTAACATAGACCTTGTTATCATTGCCATTATTATCATCATCATTCATCAATTATTATCTCTGTGTCATCATCATTTTCATCATCATCATCATTGTGATGATTTGTATATGCTTGGCCCAGAAAATGGCACTATTAGAATTGTGAGGCTCTGTTGGAGTAGGTGTGGTCTTATTGGAGTAGGTGTGTCACTGTGGGTGTAGGCTTTAAGACACTCACCCTAGTTGCCCGGAAGCCAGCATTCTCCGAACAGCCTTCAGATGATGATGTAGAACTCCCAGCTCCTCCTACACCAAGCCTGCCTGAATGCTGCCATGCATGGTCCAAGTGTGGTGATTGGAATTGATTTGGTCCGGAAGAGTGGACTTCCTTGTAAGCATCTCTTTGGCCATAATATCCATAAGCCATTCCTTCTCCTCATGATAGTGCTGTTGCTACTCTAAAATTGTCTCCATTTTCCCTTGGCCATGGCACTTCAATTCAGACCACTAACACTACAGAGTGATTATGTGTAACAAGGACTGTGCTCTGGTTATTCAGATAGTGAAACCCAAGATCGTATCACATATCATCTTAAATGCCAGAGACAAGTATCTGAATATAACTTGCTTATTAATTCAAATTTATTTGCTTATGGGTGTTTCTATTTGTTTTTGTTGTTTTTAAACACTAATGAATTAAAAATTCATATAAACCCATGCCATATAAGACACCTCTATTTTCAAAGACTGGTCAGTTTATTATTTATTTTTTTGTTTGTTTTTTTGAGACATTATTTAAATTCTTACATCGTATCCATACAGAGAGAGTGTTTGAATAATTTTTTTTGGTCTTCTGGCTCTTTGTGTGTGTTTGTGTATATGCATATATACATGTATATGTATATA
>NC_045030.1:116763922-116768828 GCF_008632895.1 Mastomys coucha
ATATATATATATGAACTCAGACATGAATTTTCAGAGGAAACATGAACTATTTGAAAAGAGGGAGTATTTGGGGAAACTTTGTAAATGATATAACAAAGCATGGAACTTTGACATGCATACTTTGGCCAAAGAAAAGTGCATCGTCTTAGTAGTAGTCTTTTTCAAAAGTCTACCAAACAAGTTTCAGATTCCAGAATTCTCATTGCTAGGGAAGCCATAGAATCTAATACCTCTTTCCCTAAATTAGTCAATAAAAGTGAGAAATAATGTTCTGGCTTTTCTTCCTTGTTTTATAATATAACATAAGATCATTGATACAGAAAGGTTTTGTCTAGTATAGAAGCAACAAAAGAATGTTACATACACAAGCCAAGACAAATCTGGGGAGGCTTTTTGCATTTCATCCAATCTTACTACCATTACATAATGACCTTTATCTCATCATATCTCTATAGAGTAATCTATTAATCACCAAATGTATGTGCTAATATAGGTATTTTTTCCTTTTGAATAGACATTTCTGAAGGCTTTTGTATCATAATTTTTTAGGTAAATATAATATGCATAATAGTTGTTAACTCATCTCATTATAAGTGTCTTAACTCTGAGCCTGAAAATGATGAAGGAAAGCTGCTGCATATTTTTGTATTTAAAGTATTGTTTTAAAAATAGGCAAAACTATTAAAGACTGAGAATTGGAAAACAATGTAAATATCTCTTTTTTTTTGAAGGAAATTTTCAGTGGTGTTTAATATATATATACATATACATATATATATTATATTTTAAAATTCATCTCATGTCAGAATCACTACTCCATTCTTCCTTAGAAATCCCTTCTTCATTGCCCACTTCACTTCTCTTTAGAAAGGAAACACCAAACACTCTTTGGGCACCACTCCATGCTGGGGCATCTGTTCCCAGTAGGTCTAATAATATCCCTTTCCACTAAGGCACAACCAAGTAATCTAAGTATGTTGGAAGGATATCTAATGGCAGGATCAGAGATCAAGGCAGACCCCATTACACTTTTTAGGGGACCCACATGAAGATCAAGTTGCACATTTGTTACAAATATGATCAGGAGATCTAGGTCCAGCTCTTGCATGTTTCTTCGTTGGCGGCCCAGGTTTTTTAAGTGTCCAAGTTCCCAGTTTAGCTGATTCTATAATTCTTCTTGCTGTGTCCTTGACACCTACTATTTGCTCACTTTTATCCTCAACATTTCCACAAGAATCCTGGATTTTGCCTGATGCTTAGTTGTGGGTGTCTCTTCATCTGCTTCCATCCATTGCTAGATGAAGCTTCTCATGAAACAATTATGTTCGTGCCTCTAGTCATACCAAAGTATCATTAATAGAGTCAGGGGTTGGCTCTCTCAAATGGAATGTGTCTCAAGATGTAGCAGTCATTTGTTGGCTGCTCCACCACCCCCAGTCTTTGAGCCATATTTATTCCTGTACATCTTCTAGGCAAAACAAATTTTGGGTTGAAGGTTTTATGGGTGGATTGATCTTTCCCTCTCTCCTCTGGAGATCCTGCCTGGCTAGAGCAGGTGGCAATTTCAGCCTCTATATTTCCCTCTGGTAGGAATCTAGAGTCCACAGAATCTCTGTTTCTTCTCCTATCCCACTCAAAGGAGATTGCCACTTTCCCATTTCTATTCTCACTTACATGCCTCTCTCACCCTCTTCTGCCCAGACTTGATCACCATCCCTTTTCCCTTCCTTACCTCCTCTTCTACTCTGTTCTCTCTCTCCAACCACTTCAAATAACAATTTGATTTCCCCTCTGAGTAGAGTCTAATATCTTCCCTTGGGACCTTGTTTTTACCCAGTTTCTCTGAGACCATGGAATGTGGCACTTTATGGAAAATGACATGTCTTTCTGGCTCTATGTCGTTTTTAATAGCTGAATAGTGTTCCATTGTGTACATGCACCCCATTTTCTTTATTTTTTTCTTCAGTTGAGGTATGTCTAGGTTGTTTCCAGTTTCTGGAAAGGTGATAATATTTGAAATGTAAATAAATAAAATATCCAATAAAAAAAGAATAAACAAGCTATGAACATAGTTGAGCAAGTGTTCGTATAATATAGTGGGACATCTTTTGGGTATGTGCCCAGGAGTGGTATAGCTGGGTCATAAAGTAGAGCTATACATTTCTGGTTTTCTGAGATGCTGCCAAATTGATTTCCATGGTGGTTGTACAAGTTTGCACTCCCAGCAATGTAGCAATATACTTATTGTTCCCCATCCTCTCCAACATGTACTATCTCTTGAGTGTTTGATCTTAGCAATTCTGAATGATGTAAGATGGAATCTCAGAGATGTTTTGATTTGCATTTCCTTGATAACTAAAGATATTGTACAATGAAGTACTTCTGGGCCATTTGACACTTTTATCACATTCACTTAGTATAAGTAGTAATTTGTGTTGTTATGGAAGAAATGGAAATTATCATTATAAGATGAAAATATTTCAGTTTCAATGATAAGAAAGTACAGCTCATTTTTTTTTTTTCAAAATACCCTTTAGTCAGAGTAAGTTCCCTTTCTAAACTTCTTAGAATGTAAAATACACAGATTGCAAGATATATTCGAATACTTACCTGGCAGGGGAGATACTATGATCACAAAGGTGGTTGTCCCAGGGCAAGGCTTATTTATCCATTGCACCCCGGATGTGCTGACCCCTGTGATTTCCCTAAGTACTAGAAACTCAACTACATAATTTGTGGTAGTGGGGGACTGTGTTTGTACACTCCCCTTAAAAAAAGATATATTGGAAAAAAACAGTACATCTAATTAGTTCTATACAATTTTGTTCCCTTTTCTATTTTGTATCTTCAGCAAAAAGTACTAGATAAGATTTCATAAATGTGATTACTTTCTGTATGGATCCATCATAATACATAGGTATCTGTTTGATTATAAAATCTACTGTTTTTTTCAATGATACAATTATTTATTTTTACATGTAGGAGTGCTTTGCCTGCATAATGTCTGTGCACCACTTTTGTGCATTGCTTTCTACAGAGACCAGAAGAGAGTACTGGATTTCCTGGAAATAGAGTTAGTAATGTTTGTGGGTCATAATGTGAGTTCTGAGAATTAAACCTAGGTTGTCTGCAAGAACAGCAATACTCTTAATTGCTGAACACTCTCTACAGCCACAACTGAAGGTTTTTGGGATAAAAATACCAGGATAGAAAATCATGATTCTCTAAGAACCTTAATCTGTGACAATATAGACTTCTATATTGTTGAATCAAAATGATCTCAATCCATATTTTATTTTCTATCTATGCTGTTACTTTGTATTTTGTTACATAACTGACCCATTTTATTACACATGTTGGATTTTCTTGAATATGCAAGATAGTCCCAGAGTTTCTTTGAAGACAGTCTTTACTAAATTTAGTGGTCAGCAAAACATCAGGAAATAAAATCGTTATTCATTTCATCTTTAAGATCAAGTAAATTTAGTATAAGCTTACTGTTCATTAAGCTATCAGTATTATATTAATTAGTACTTAGTAATACTAATTCAGTTCTAATTGCCCATATTTCCATTGAAGCCAAATTACCAAAAATATTATTTTGGCTTCAATAAACAATGTGATTTAATATTAAAGGGATTTCTTATTTCATGAAATTAGCCTAAAAAGGTAAAAAAGTGCATAATATACTACATGCCAATGTTATTCTTGATAATTTACTTTCCTGTCTGTGTTTTATGAATTATATTGCCTTTTGAATTATTGCTGTAGCTTCCCTTTTATTTTGCTTTTATGTTTAATTGATAGGATGTGGTTTAACCATCCCTGCACTTCTCCCAGATATAGTCTTCACCTAAGAGTTTGTTCATTATTCAAACAAGCTTCAATACAAAATGCCATTTTGTTATATTTATTCTAATTAGTTTAGACTACTAACATTATCTTCTTCTTCTGTCTACTGACATTTTTCTCTGGCTTTGTACTAAGTCCATTTGTGTCCGAAGTCTATTTTAATACATTTACTTTGTTTCTTTTAATTTGCCATTGAAACAACTTAAAAAGTACCATTTTTCTTTTTGATAAACCATAAACACTGCATATATTGCTAAATATAAGAATCACCAGATTAGATTATCTCAGTAAAGGACTTCATAAATGAGAAATGGAAAGAATATGGGTAAACATATATTTTTAAAATAATATATACCTCTGTAGTAAGAGATAATTAAATTCACATACAAAAATATGATTAGAATATTATTTGAATTTTTATTATACTCCACCTGAATGCCAATCTGTTAAAGACACTATTGTCAAGTAAATGAAATTTTAAGAGCTAAGTCTAATGGACTAGGAAGCTGTATTCTTCAGGGATGTATGGATTTCTCCTCTCTTTTATGTGTTCCTTTCTGTTTTAATCAATTTCTAACAATAAGGTGAGTGATTTTTCTCCATCATATATTCAGTATTACATATTACCATGCTACAAGCCCCAAAGCAATGAACCAACCATCCATTGATTAGCACTTCCTGAAAATTGTTCTCTTTATGAGTTGTTCATCACAGAAATTTATTATAGGAATAAACCTTACCAAAGAAGTAAAGGACTTCTACAGGAAAACTGTAAGACATGGAGGAAATTGGAAAAAAAAGGCAATTGAAAACAGAGACCTTCTATAATCACTGACTTGGATAATTAATATTATGATTATATTATTATATTAGTTCAAAAAGCAATATACAGATTTTGATGCAAAATCAAAGTCTAGTGATATTCCTTACGCAGATAGAAAAAGAAATCTTAAAATTCATGTGGGAGCACAAAAATAATCTTGAGCAAACAGAATAATGCTGAGAAAATCACCATGGCAGAGAAAAAGTGACACCACATAATCACGGTAAAAAA
>NC_045030.1:116771043-116776387 GCF_008632895.1 Mastomys coucha
ATTGGAATTAAACAGTAGACAATGGTGCTTCATTAGTAATAGGAAATAGACGAGGTTTCAGAGCCTTCAATACAGATTTTAAGGTGTTTAACAAATTTAAAAAATATTACTTCTGCATAATAGTAAAAGTGTAATGCTTTTATATTATGTAAAATGATTTTCATTTTCACTTGTACAACTACTACTATGGCTAAAAAATACCAGTATAGGACTTATATTAAGAAAAAAAAAACAAAAGCTTTTTCCTGAAAAAGAAATATAAAATACTGGGCTTTATGTTCTATAATGTTGACATCTTAATCCCCTCCATAACCTTAAATTTCTATAAGCAATAAAATGTATATTTTACTAATCTGTCATTTCTAATTTTTGACAATATGCTATCACCTGTTTTATTAAACTGAACCATTAAGTACATTTAGTATCCCTCTCAAAAAACAATAAATAGAAATGTCCTCAGTATTTGAAATGCATAATCCAGCTGACTCCATATCAATATTAACCTCTCTTCATATAGTTAATATGTAGACTGTTTAAAATAGATCATTCATTTCTTTGACCTCGTGAGCAATGCTTCCATTGTCCACGTTTTTCTCTTCTTTTTATCTTATAAACTCCCAGTAAAATAGATCATTGAGTTCTGTTTCCAGTATGTCAGGGATTTAGCATGCAAGGTAACAAATACTTTTCTATTCTAGTACCAATGAAATTACCCAAATCACATGGTCACATTTATGACAACAGCAAACTCCATTTCTGATACCAGTTTTCTGCATTACTTATTCCTCCTGTTTCTGCAATAAAATACAATAAGAAAAGAAACTTAAGGAAAGAAAGGCTTATTTTTTCCTGATGATTCAGTATATATTTATAATGACTTGGGATTAAAAGAATCATGAGTTTGAAATATCTGATCACATCACATTGGGAAATTGAAAACAATGAATTCAATATATTGCTCAGGTCCATTTATTCACCTATTTAGTCTAGAATCTTATCCATAGAATGGTGATATCTACATTTGGCAGGGCTCTCCATCTCACCTAGCAAGAACAATACAATCCTCCTCAGGCATGCCCAGGGACTCATCTACCAGGTGATTCTAGATTCTGTCAATTTGACAATTACACTAACCATCACACATAGTAAATCTACCTCATGTAAACTTGACAACATATGTATCTTTATAAATCATCCTTAAACTCCAGATAAAGGCAATAATATGGTTTTGGTTTCACTTAATATAATATAGCTATTTTAAAAACAAGAATGTAGGAGTCTCCTATTTAGAGTGGAGGTGAAGTTGTCAACTTATTTTTACAATTTTTTTTTCTGGTATTTTGTATCTTAAATACTATTTTGTGAAATGAGCAAAGTATAAACATATTCCAGTTTTAAATATAATGTTAAATAAGATATTAAGGAAAAAATCTTGATTCTATAGTTAAAACATTTAAATATCTTCTTAAAAACAGATTGAGAGCTCTTATAATAATTGTCAATTTTACTTTCTTGACTGAGCACTTGACTATTCACAGGCAGTTTTTTTTTATGAGTACCTTCTGCAGTTAGGTCTATATGCACTGAGTTTGTAGCAAACATCTCAGCTGGTTATGGTTTTTAACTAGAAGGAATGATTCAGAAGTTCATCCTGAACCATCTGAGCCATTTGTAGTCTTGCTAGATTTAAATTCTTGTTACTAAAATTAAGCATGGGCTATGGCTATAATAATGACTTGTCATAAGTAATTTGCTATATTCTAGACACACATTTTTCTTGTCTCTACTGTGAAGCACTGGTTTCATTTAAAGTAGTTAACCTGATCAACCACTATATTGAGAACTGTGTGACTCATCTCCTAGCACTCTAAACTACAAACATAAAGAACTGAAACTGAGCCAACAAAATAATTTCTGTGTCTCTTGATGTCAGCATTCTTGCCTTACTTCTTGGTTTCAGGTAGTAGCACTACAGGTGAAAATATTTTATAATTGAAAGGGTTCTACACTAGGAAAAATACCACTTTCTGTGTAGAATGTGGGATCTGGAATATTTAGTCTTTGGTTGTATTTTAATTAGGAGACAACAGAACTTTCTCAAATCTATCTGGGGGATCAGTCTTGTCATTTATAGATGTTTTCTGAAAACTTTTGTTCATGCAATCGTGTATTTGCTTGCTCTAAAACCCATATTCAGTGTATGGGATATCAGGCTAATCTAGAACAGATAATTGTTGAGAATAAAGAATATTAAATTTGACTTCTATCTAATGTTGTGTATATTTTTCATAAAAAAGTTAGAATACTTGAATAGCATGATATGGTGGTTTGAATGGGAATTGCCCCTATAGACTCATGTGTCTGATTCCTTGGCCCACAGGGAGTGACATTATTATGAAGTGTGGCCTCCTTGGAGTAGGTGCAGACTTGTTTTTTGAAGCATATACCTATAGGGGCAAGCTTTGAGTTCTCTCATGCTAAAGCTATGCCCAGTGTAACTCATCGTCTCCTGCTGCCCATGGAGCAAGATATAGAATTCTCACTCCTACTCCATCACTGATGTCTAAATGCTCCCATTCTTCTTTCAATGATAATAGTAGACTAAACCTCTGAAACTTTAGCCAGCTCCAACTAAATGTTTTCCTTCAGAAGAGTTGTCATGATAATGGTGTCTTCTTGCAGCAATGAATGTGAACTAAACTAAGACATATGGCTTAATAGGTCAAAATCACACTGGTTTCAATTACTGAAGAATATAATGGTGTCTTAGTGTGTTACTTCTGTGAACAGATACCATGACCAAGGCAGCTCTTTTAAGGACAACATTTAATTGGGGCTGGCTTATATGCTCACAGGTTCAGTCCAGTATCATGAGGGTAGAAACTTGGCAACATTCAGGCATACATGGTGCGGGAGGAAATTAGAGTTCTAGATCTTGCTCTAAAGGCAAAGCTAACAAAGGACTGACTTCTAGGCAGCTAGTGCAAGGGCATTACCTACTCCAACAAGGCTACACCTCCTAATAGTGCCACTCCCTGGGCCAAGCATATGCAAACCATCACAATGGGATATGTTAACATTAGTTATTGTCTATCTTTTTTTTCAAAATTAAAAATTTATTTTGTTGAAAAACATCCAAATATGCATGTACAATATAACCTTGTTCTTTTAATACTCAGATTACATAGGTTATAAAAATGACTGTCAGTGTTTCCATTATGTTCTTACATCTGTCTTATACTGGGTATATGGAATATTTCTGTAATTCCAAGATGCTGAGATTATAATAACTTCCTTACCTGGTAACAGAAAATTAATAAATACAATTATGTACAGTGATGTAAATATCTGTGTTTTCTGATGATTTTAGGCAACTACTCTAGAATGGTATATCAACCACCAAAGTAGTAGTGACCCACTTATTGAGAACCAGTGCTTCATAGGCTATGATAGATTCTAGAAGAACCAACCACCTAATTCTATGGTTTAAGTCTTTTCAGCCACTAACAACTATTCTGAAACTACCCACATGTTCTCTATTGAGCATCAATTGATTAGAATTAAAGAGATTCTTAACCACTTAATATTATAAGGACTTTAGAAATCAAATTCCAGGTAAAAGAGCTCATGGCTTCACACTTTATGATACGATGTCACAGGCGCTTATTTTGTAACCTCTTTCACAATGAACTTATAAACTTTGAATAAATTAGTTAGAATGATGTAGTTAAACATATCACATTATCCCTTACATGATAGACCATAATTTACATCAAATATTGGACAAGAGTACTAGTCAAAGTAGCAGTGGCATCAGAACAAAGCCTATTTTTCACAAATTTATAGCAGATCTATTTATTCTCTCTCATTAAATTATTATTATTATTAAAATGCAATTAAATATTCATGATGCATGCATGTGCTAGTATGGTAATAAAAGTTCTATACTCATTGCTATGAAAACATCCTTTGAATTGTGACTTTTAGTCTAATCTCTGTCAAGTGATGGAGTCTTTTTTTTTCGAAGCTTGCATATTAACTGACCTTGGCATATATTTGAGGGACAGAAAATAGTAGAAGAGAATTGTAAATTCAAAATCTAGCATTCAAGAATGTTTCCCTCTTTTCTAAGTCTTGGAACTCTGTCTCCTTGAGTACAAGCCCAGACTAGTCAGCTGGAGAATGAATAATCAGTGATGGATAATCACTGCACCAGATCTGACATGCAGAAAAACATCCTTGGGAGCAGTGATTTTTCCTTGAGCCACAATGGACCACAGATACATGAAAAAGCACAAAAGATCATCTGTAGAATCTAATCTTGGTCATTACATCCAAAATAAATTAAGTAAATTGTTATTAAATGTAAAGTTAGTTTTACTATACAAGAATTTTAAATTGAAGGACTACTGAGGAAAATCTAAATGTTTCTAGTTTTCTATTCCATTTATTTTTCACTTCAGTTACACAATTATCATTTCTAATGAAAACTAAATTTATAAATCCTGTACTTTTAAACCTTAAGCAAGTATTGGTGGATATATGGGAAATCAAATGCTATCTAAATTTTGAGCCAATACTTGAGGAGAATGATAAAAAAGAAAGAATGGAGAAAACTGTAGTAGTTACTGTTCTGTTATTCTTGAGAGGCACAATAACCAAAGAAACTTATAAAATAAAACCCTTAATTGCAAGATCATTTATAGTTTCTGAGAGTTAGTTCAGGAAAAATCACAGCAGGGAGCATGGCCATAGGCAGGGAGATATGACACTGGAGCCTCTGCTCAATCTTATTTTTTATCTGCAAATTGGAGTCAGAAAATAATAGATTAGACCGGGCTTAGACATTTGAAACCTCAAAGCCCACCCACAGTAGCACACGTCCTCCAACAAGGCCACATCTCTTATTGCAGCCCAAAATAGTTCTACCATCTGTAGACCAAGCATTAAAATATACAATGAGCTTGTGGTCTCCATTCTCATTCAAACCACCACATTCCAAAGGAAGAAAACTTTATTTATTAATTTTCTGTTACCAGGTAAGGAAGTTATTATAATCTTAGCATTTTGGAATAACACATTTTTTTTTTTTATTGAACAGTTCTGAACACGTTTTTCACAGAAGGAAGGAGATGGAGTTTTGTCTTACTCATTGAATACTTCAATATTATCCATTAAGTCTTGAGTCACACCAACACCCTCGGCATCACACCAACAATGAGTGCGAAAGAAGTAAAGTTTAGGAGAGCACATACACCAGCACTTTGACAGCACACCTGAAAGCACTAGAACAAAAAGAAGCAAATTCACCCAAGAGGAGTCAAAGGCAGAAAATAATCAAACT
>NC_045030.1:116776398-116779220 GCF_008632895.1 Mastomys coucha
AAAAAAAAAAAAGCAAAGGAAGGAAGACAACCAAAGTCAAGTAAGTTAGTATTTCAGTTACTCTGTGCAAACAAGACAATTCTGGCAGATGTTAGCTGGCAAAATGTAAAAAGATTTGGTGGCTCGCTTGAGAAGATGCTATCAGAACAACACTTCTTTTAAAGTAGCAATCTTTTTTTTCATGTAGAAAATATTATGTCTTTCTGTTTGTTTGTTTTATGATTAATGGCTATCTGATTAAAAAGTAATGTTCTTCTTCAACAACAGAATATTTAGAAAATAAAATTTTCTATCTTCCTAAGAAATTTTATGCTACTTTACAAAAAAGCTAAAGATAAAATTCTGTATTCATTTAAAAATAACTGTTAATATATGAATTTTAATTTTATTACACATCATTTGCATGTGGTACATTGATGAAGTAGCTATATTACACATAAGTAGAACACTTTGAGTTTGCTTGGTGAATGTTAACAGAAAACTAATGTTCCTAATCCTGGAAGAGCTTAAGTCCATGTATGTGGATTCTACTAATACATAATCCTAGAGTTAGGGCCTTTCACAAAGCTTTACCAATTGCTAATATTATTGAATTCTTACAATGTATGAGCTGTTTGGGGCTTCATCTTCAGCACGCCCTGATTTGGCTTATCTATAGCAGCTTCTATGACAGAGAGATGTGCAAAATCCACATGGATATGTCTGCATAATGGAGATATATGAAACTAACAGACTACAGCATTGAAAATGCAATACCTAACCAAGTCACTGTCCCTGTGATAGCCAAATTTCTTTTGTGTGTGAGGATTTCTTTCCTTTGAATCTATTGTGAATTTTCCTGTCAACCTAAAGAGGATGATATGACACACACAATGACAACAACAAATACAATCTCAGTTTCAGCAACAGTTAATGTAACTAGCTGTCTAAAATTCCTGTCAGGGATCTGTGGCATCTTTCCCCAGAAAGTAATGTCAGAATTTTCATTTTAATGTTGATAAAAAATTTATGAAAAATGGTTTTTAGTAATATGTAAAAATATAGTGATGAAATTGGGCACAACTTTTATGTTTTAATGCAAAAGGCATTTCTCTATAGTCTCAAATAAATGCTTACAATGTCCACATGAAATTCTAATTTCATAATAACTTGATTTTTAGTTATGGTTTTTGTGTTAGAATCACAGCTCTCATCCTGACAAACTACACCAGGCCAATACAGTTCAACATGGGGTTTATTGATGGGGAAGAAGGCAAAGGTGGCAACAAAGAGGAAGGTGAAAGAGAGAGAGAGAGAGAGAGAGAGAGAGAGAGAGGAACCATGGAACCTATGTGCTATGTGTGATGTTGCTGGATTTGGAGTCAATCTGCTGCACCAGTTCCTAATACCAACATACCTCCCTTTTTCATATTATAAAGAGAAGAAAAAATGGGGAGAGGAGGAAATCAATAGTGAAAGGGAGTAGGAGCATCATGTCTCTTAAACTGATTCCTGCTGTCTAGGTGGTGCCATCAATTTTGGAGTGTAGCTGATTTGCACCATCGGGGTCCACTTGGTAAACGTTCACATCAGGTTTCTCTGGGGACTGCAGCTACTCTGTGGACAGCAGCTGGTAATTCTGTAACAGGAACTGATTATTTCTTTGGTTATAAATTTTTTGTATTTGTCCTTGAGGAATGTAGAAAAAAGATTAATGAGGCAGGGAGGGAATAACAACACCAGGAAGATGACTAAGAAAGGCTTTAAGAATGGGAGTATCCACTTCAATATAGGGTTTTTGAAAATCCCAAAACTGGAGGCCTCACTTTCTCTGAAATTCTGTATTTCTGATTATAGCTCCTGGATTTTATTTCTCACTATCCCAGATTGGTTGAGGTAGAAACAGGATTCTTTTTTTGAGGAACAGGCAAAGACCACCTTCTTTAGCTGTCAGGATATCTAGCCCATGTCAGTTCTGAAGCACCACAGCTGCCAAAGAATTGATCTGTTTCTGGATAGTAAGCATGGTTTCAGACATTATCAGAAAACCTCTGTCAAGCTTGGAAGTGAACTCCTAAGGCTATTCCCGTAGCCACCAAGAGCCACAGGACCTGAACTGCCCTCTTATGTTGGGTAGCTATCTTATCTACAACTGGGATTGGCAGGGTTTCATTTCCCTGGATTATGCCTAGTTCAGGAAAAAAGGAATATCAACGTGCAAACTCCTGACCAGCTGGTGGGTAGGTGTTGATATGCCTGTGTGCCACAAGGAATTGACATGTTTTGGACTGCAGGGAATTGTGGTAGAGATGAGGTATCAAGGGTTGTGGTTTATTGCAGTCTAGGGATCAGGGGGAAGACAAGAAACCCATGTCTAACCGAGTGAGGTCAAGCTCGGCTGCCAGAGTCGAGTCTCATTTTTCTGGGATTGGGGACAAGGTGTGTGGTCTTGACGTACTCTGGAGCTTAACAGAGCAAGGGCCTATAAGGGTCGACATGTACGAAGAAGAGTCATGTTTAGGTGGAGGGATGAAATTTTTGAGGTGAGACAGGTGGACCAAATGAGAGAGTCCCTTGAGTTTAGCAGCTGTAGGGGTCACGAGAATTACTTTAAAAGGGCCCTGTCATTTGAGAGAGAGAGGTGAGGGCCGATGACCTGGAGGGGATAGAAGGACTTGCTCTCCAATGTTGATAGGTTGTGGACAGGAGACAGTGTATGGCTGAGATAGATAGTGGTCAGCAAAGTTCCATAGGAGGGAACAGAGGTGACAAAGTAATTAGGTGAGTAGATGGTCTGGGAGGAGAGCATTTAGGTGAAAGGCCAGGAGTTGGACTGTATATAT
>NC_045030.1:116783301-116784629 GCF_008632895.1 Mastomys coucha
ACAAGAGTAGATTTTAAAGAACAGTTGGTTATTTCTACCTTATCTGAAGATTGACCGTGGTAGGGAATGTGAAAATGCCAGGGGATTTCTAGGGCCTTATACAGAAATTGAGAAATTTGGAAAGTTTATTAAGAACCATTGTCTGACTGGAGGGAGGCTGGGACATGGAATCTGGGCATGATCTCTAGGAGGAGGATATCAGAGACCTTCTGAGCCATTTTGTTAGTTGTAGGAAATACCTCAACCCATCCCGAGAAGGTGTCCACCAAGACCAGGAGTTACTTGACAGGTTTGACAGTGGATATATGGGTAAATTCAAGTTGCCAGTCAGTTCTAGGAAGGGAATATCTAGCCTGATGAGTAGGAAAAGGTATGTTATGATACCTTGAGTTAGAGTCTAACATCTGTCAGATTTTACAAGAAGCAGTGTTAGATTTTAAGAAATTTAAGTCCTCAGTAGTAGTCAGTTGGTGGGTCTTAACAAAATAAGACAATGCTTGGCTGTTAGAATGAAAGAGTGGTGAAGATAGGACAAAGATTGAGGAGTGTAAGGGGGTGAAGGTGGGAATATTGGTTGCAGTTTAAGGATATCCTGGGAAGGGTGAGATTTCTCTACGTCCCTAAGGACCGCTTCTCTAGCTAACTCATAGGCTCGATTATTTGTCTTGGAGAGAATAGATTTATCTGTCTGGTGGGATCTGAAGTGGACAATCCCAATAGCTGTGGGGATATGAGAGGCCTCTGGCATGGATGTAATTTGGTTAGTATTAGTTACTGATCCCCCTTTAGTAGAAAGTATTCTGTGCTCCTTCCAGATAGTGGTGAGGGACAGGAGGCTATGGAAAGCATATTTGGAATCTGTATAGATGTTGAGGGATTGTCCCTGTGCCAGTTCAAAGGCATGGGTATGGGCTATTAGTTCAGTCAGCTGATTAGTGGTGTGAGCAGGAAGGGCCTGTGCCTCCACCACCTCTGTGTCTTACAATATGTCATAGCCAGCTCTTCTGGCCCATTCATATAGAAAGGAGCTTCCATCTCTATACCAGATATATATGGCTTGAAGCAATGTGCCCTCCTGTATGTGTAAAGGATGAGGTAATAGTTCCTCTAAAGTTTCAGTGCAGGAAGGAGATAGGGAGTAGTTAGTATTTGGTAGAGAAAGGAGATTGGAAATATTGAGAGGCTGTCATGATTGGAAGGTGAGTGTGGAATCTTCTATTAGTGCTACCTTAAGAGAAAGAACCCTGGAGGAAGGGAGAGTCTGTAAGCCTTTGTAAGTTAGGAGCTGTGACAGGTTATAAGAAGAGAAGACAGCTATAGTTGACCCA
>NC_045030.1:116784749-116799603 GCF_008632895.1 Mastomys coucha
AAAGAAGTTCCCAGTTGATAACCTAACACTCCAAAATCAACTCTCTTTTTTTTTCAATTACATAGAGGGAGAAAGGATGAGAAAGGTCACTGAGATATAAGTCTGGGGCATTAAGGAGACCCCCTCGGAGCCTTTGAAAGAGATTGGTAACAGATTTGAGAAGAAGTTCATGGGTGGGGCCTAACACTGCTTCATGTAAGTGGCAAGAAAGGAGAGAAAATGTAGGAACCCGGGAATGTAAAAAACTAACTGTTCCTAGAAATGATAAAAATCTCTTCCTTTATATAAAGAACAGTTAGAGACTGAATCAGATTCTTTCTAAGGTAATACCCTTGTGGGTTAGCTTAATTGTTAGTCCCAAATAGATGACCTAACAAGTGGACAGTTTGAATTTAGAAGGTGAGACCCTGTAGCCTTGACTGGAAAGGAAATTTAGAAGAGCAGAGGTGTCAGCCTGGCTAATTTCTAGAGAAGGGCTACAGAGAAGGATGTCATTTACATAATGCACAATCTTTGATTTAGGGAGGCATAGAGACAGTAAGTCAGAAGCTAGGCCTGGCCAAGTAGGTGTGGGCTGTCCTGGAATTCCTGAAGTAGAACAGTCCAGTTAAGTTGGGTAGAGAAGTGGGTGTTAGGATGTGTCCAGGTAAAGGCTAAAATGTTCTGTGCCTGGCCATTTAAAGGGGTAAAGAAAAATGCATCCTTGAGATCTAGGACTGAGAAATGGGAAGTCCCCAAGGGCATAGTGGAAAGAAGTGTATAAGGGTTAACCATAACAGAATGGAGAGGAACCACTGCAGAATTAATGCACCTGAGGTCTTGAACAAGGCAATAGCTACCATTAGGTTTCTTAACTGCTAGTATAGGGGTATTAAAGGGGGAAAAGGTTAGACAAAGCAGGTTTTTTTTTCTTAAGAGGTCATAAATGATAGACTTACGTCCCCTGAGGCTCTGGAGAGACAAGGGGTTTTGAGCTTGGGTGATGTACCTGCTAAAATCCAGTAACTGGATAACAGGAAAATGATTTTTAGCAACAGAGGGATGTTGGATGTCCTAGACTTGGGGGTCCACTTAAGAAGCTGCTAAAGCAAACAACTTGTTAGTGTTAGTAGGTTGACTGGCTAGAAGAATGAGCAGAGCATCTGTTGGTGAGCTTGCATTTAGGTGAATGGTGGGAAAGGAAATTGAGGCTCCCAATTTAGCTAGAAAATCCCTTCCCAATAAGGGGACAGGACATTTCTGCACTATCAAAAAGGAATGAATGAGATGTACACCTTTAAACATGCAACTAAGTGGTGGGGGTCTGATGAGGAAGGTAAGGTTGTCATTCTACCCTGAAGATAGGAAAGTAAGAAGGGGAAGTGGGTCCCCAAAAATCCATTATGACCCACTAAATGGCCCTAGTGTCCAAGAGGAAGGAGATAGGGTACCCATGTACCATAATGGCTATCTGGGGCTCCCTGCTAGTGGTGGCCATGGTCAGGTCTTCAGTTGTCCATAGCCAAGCCTAGGAAATTGGCTGGAAGGTTGCCTGGGAGTGATGTCCCTCTGTCCTGCATGATGTTAGGGCAATCAACAGTACAATGTCCCACCTGATGGCACCTAAGTTATGGCCCCTTTGGCTTTGGGGGGTTAGGGCAAACCCCCACTCAATGATCTTGTTGACCATATCTATTGCAGGGTCCTGGTAGTCTCTGAGCCTTAGAAGACCAGGAGTCTGGGGCAGTGGCTTGGACTAGTTGGACAGCCTTTACCAGCATATGCTATTTTTGTTTGTGGGCTTTCTCATCTCTCTCATGGTACACATTGAAGGCCAATGCCAAAACTTCTGCCTATGTAAGTAGGGGACCAGTCTTCAACCACCTAAGTTTAGCTTTTGTGTTGGGGCAGTTCTGGGAAAAAGTGTAGGTCATCAGAAGTTGCTTACCTTCTGGGTTTTCAGAGTCCAGATTAGTATATTGCAATAAAGCCTTTGGGAGGCATTCTAAAAATTGAGTTGGGTTTTCCTGTTTGCCATGGTTGACTTCTTGAATTTTTTTCAAAATTTACTGTTTTTAATACTGTGCTATAAAGACTGTCCAGGAAGCAAATTATGAATCTATCTCTGGCTAAAATACCACCTGCAGAATTATAATTCCATTGAGAATCTTGGTCAGGTTCTGCTTCAGATCCAATTGGATATGTTCTATCTGTTTGATGAATTTCATCTGCATGTGTTCTTGCCTGTTCCTAAACTTGCCTTTGTTTTTCAGGAAGTAAATTATTAGTAAGCATCATATGTAGACCGTGGAAAGTCAAGCTATAAGATTGAGTAATGTACTGGAACTCTAATAAAGTTGGAGGAGTTAGAGTTATAGGAACCCAGTCTGCTTTCTATTTTCTAAGTTCACTCAGCGAGTAAGGAACATGTACTCTGACAACGCCATCTACCCAATAATTTACCTTAAAAGAAGTACTGATGCTAGGTCAGGTGTCCCTGGGGTAGAAATACTTGGGGGCTTGGCTGTGGCCTTAGAGTGGGTGATAGGAGGAATAAAGCTAAGTGTCAATGCAAGGTGACTGGGGAGACCTGCAACTGTCACAGGAAGAGGTGGCAGAGGTATCTGGAGAGGTTGAGCAAGTAGGTTCTGGGATAGTATGATGAGAATGAAAGCCTGAGGCATTAGCTTGGGTTTTTGGAAGCATAGAAACAGGTCTGACATGGAAAGGAGGCAGTTTGATAGCTGGATGAGGGTTGTGGCATCATCTGATGTAGGTGGTGTAGGTTTCATGGCTAAGAGAAATTGAGATGGGAAACAAGAAGTACACATAGAGGGATTGGAGCAAAAATAAATAAATGTTTTGGCATAGGGAACCTCTTTCCATTTACCAGACTGCTGGCAGTATGTATGAAGATCCCTTAAAATAATTGAATCTAGTGTGCCATTAAGTGTCCATTTGGAACCATTGTCTAATGGGTATGAATCCAGATATTATTGCAGAGGTATACTAGTTTTGATGCCCTCAAATTGGGAGTTAACTTCAGAGATTTGAGATTTTTCAGGAGCCATTCCAGTGAGGAGATGCCTGGAAATATGTTCAAAAACAATCCAACACCCATTGGGTGATGGGAATGTTATTGAACTATTTGTATTGGTGTCCTGAGAAGAGTTTAGTAATGAGTTACAAGTGTTCAACCAGTCTAGATGTCCAGGTCATCACTTAAACATCTAAGGCCTGTGGTGAAGTCCTGGACTAAACAGAAAGCATTTCAACCCAGATCTAGGAATTTCTGAACAGCTGCAAGAGCTGGAGGGGTTATAAACCTCTTTTGAGTAGGGAAGTCACCCAAGGGTCAAAGTCTCATCTTCTATGTCTGCTAGGAGGCTGGCCATTAGGACCATGGCCATGAAATGCCAATTCCTTAGCCCACAGAAGGATGGCCAGGCCCTATCTGGGCATTTAGGGTCCTTCCAGCTGACTGGAGGAAATACCTTACCAATATGCCAATGTGTGTTTGACAGTTTTTGTGGTCTGGTAACATCCGTTGGAACTGTCCAGTTAGTGTGAGACTAACTTACTTAGTTAAGACTGCTTAACCCACATGGCAGAGGCTAGTTCCACTTGGTGGACCGTGGTAGCACAGCTCAAATGGTAGAAATCTGTGAGTCTTGCAGCGGCGGTTGGCAGTAGTCTGCAGCTGCAGTGGAAATCCACATGGTACTCTAGTGGCAGGAGGTGGCAGCAGCTGTAATCCATGTGGTAGGGTTACAGTCAATCCATCATGGTCTTGCCAGCCAATAGTGGCCACTCTGACTACACAGTACTCCTGGTTAGCAATTCCCAGTTTTCAGCACCAATGTTGTGTTAAAATTGTGGCTTGTGTACAGACAGACGACACCAGGCCAACAGTTTCACATGGAGTTTATTGTGGGAGAAATATGGCAAAGGTGGTGACGAAGACAAAGGGTAGAGAGTGGGGTCTGCCTTTTATTTGAGTTGTGACATAGCCATTTGCAGGTAAAGGTGGGAGGTGAGCCAAGTGGATTCTTGGAATGTATGGCAGTTGTCATAGCAACAGATGCCTGGGTCCCTGTTGCCTATGTGTGATGTCTATGTGTGATGTTGCTGGGTTTCTAAGACAATCTGCCACGCAGGGTGCTGATACTAACAATGATACAGAGTCAAGTTTTCCTTTTAAGTGCACTGACTTCTGGATAATTTAGGGAGAGTTTTTTCATACATAATGCCTGATTGTGATTGTACTTGATTTAAGATTCTTAGAGCTTTAGAGTGCCTTGCACTCAGCACAAATGGCAGCTGATTATACTTGAATCTAATATTTTTAATAAAGCTAATGCATGTTGTAGCTATGTCACCGAAAACTAATTAAGCTGCAAGGACATATGCTACTGTTTTTATACTCCAGTTCTTTTTTGAATATAATATCCATTTAGTTAATTTTAGTAGAAAATGATACTTTACAATTTACCAGTTTATATTTTAAAACATAAGGAATAAAATTATGATCTATTACTGTGTTTATTAATTACTTCCAAAATAATAATTTTATATATACTTCTAAATGGGATGAAATGAATATTTATAAATATATATTCTATACTATATAATGTGCAAAAACTACTCAGAACAATGAAAAATTAAGATTAATGACCGCATGAACATCTTTTACTGCTTTTTTCATATTTGGGTTTTAATTTATTACTTGAGCAACTACTTAAGTTTAGGTCCTAGCACTTACCATTTCAATTCACAGAAGGAAATGCCTTCTACTGTAATTTTCAGAGAAATTGAGATAAAATATTTTATACCAACTTTCTTCCTAATGAAAACACTCATTTTTAAAAATTATCATACAAAGATTTCATAGTCCCTTTGAAATACTACTTCATATATTAAAGAAGAAGAGTTTATGTGGGAAACAATCCCAGGAGTCCAAGAGCATATGCTGGAATGTTCTCATGTCAACCTCATTGCTTAAGGAAAATAAGCACTTAAAAATTATTTATGGGTATGAGAGAGACTGAGAAGCTACCAGATTAGCTTTATAGCAACCAGTACTTGAAATAACTAGCTGACTTGCAAAGTTACTCAGTTAGTCTCTTCACATGAGAAGAATCTCTAAGAATCTCCAAATTGATTAAAAGTCCCATTATTATATTTCATATTAGAAATCAAGCCACAACAATAGTTTCATGAAATTAAGTATATTCAAATTACACCAGATGCTGGAAGTTTAATACTTCCAGATTTAAAGAATCATAATTCTGAATAACTATGTTACTAGGCAAATTGAAAAAAAAAAAGTTTACCACATTGAACCACTGCAGTAGCATTAATCCTTAAGTGTGTACTCATTTACTTACCAGTTATACACCAAAACTCATTAAGATTTTTTTATTTGTGTATAATCTCCTTATTGTTATGACAATCTGGATACTGGATACTTTTCTCAGTTAAATCTTCCACAACCTTATCCTGTTACAGATCTTATTTGTAAGAATATAGGTCAAATATTTTCTCATTTTTAATGAAATTCTCCAGTTCATTTTCAGTAGACAAAATTGAATTTATTTTATGTGCAGCTTTCTACAAAAAAAGAAGTTGAGAGAGTTCTATAGCCCATAACACTATTTCTGAACACGTTTAGCCCAAACCTCATGTTGAACATTTATCAGTAAGGGATTTTCTTGGCAATTCAGGTTTAAAATCTCTCGCAAATCTTTGTCTGTCAGAGTGCCTGCGATTTACAACTTCCTTAATTACCTAGTGCCTGTTTGAAGCTGTTATTACCCCTTCAGTCAACTAATATTTATTGATATGAACTCATCAGATATTGAAAAATATTTTTCACTGGCCAGCACATAGTGCAGTATAATATGATAATTCTAAAATAATGCTTATTAAACAGGGTATATTTTTCAAGACTCATAAGGTATACAATATAAAAGGTAGTCCTGATTAAAAGAAATATGACTAAGTAAATAATCTACCAGTTTCATCAATAATAACAAATGCAGAACATTAAATTGTGACTCGTTAGGAAAATATAGTGAGGAGAGGGACATATAAGACAACAGTGAATTTTCTGATCATTAATTTACTAATCACAATTCAACAACATATATGAATTATAATATTTCTTTTACATATAATGCAATTTTCTAACAATAAGAAAAAACTGACTTACATCCATGATGAAATGAAATATTGCCAACAATTTATAAGGCCATAAAATGGATTTCTAATGATACTTAATAGATAAATAAGTCTTTATTAAGGAATTAATCAAATCTGTTTATATCATACATGCAACAATAGCAAGCATTGGGTTAATTGACAAGATTGAAGTCTATTTGCATGTGAATGAAGATGGAATTGTATGCTTTGTGTATGAAGTCACAAATTCAGGACTAAATCTTAGCCAATAGATAGAGAAGCTATACGAAATCTATGCTGTTGTACTTTTGAGACAGTGTAGGTAACTAAACTGAGAGCCTTGATTATGCTAGGTGAAGTCTTGACCACTTAGGTACATTCTCAGTCCTAACAGGGCATGGATTTAAGCTTCATTTTTCACTTTGTATATGTCTTAGAATAAAGTAATGTACTGTCTGGCATTATATTTTATCAAAATCTTTGGAAAGATACTCTTGGAAGAGTAGGCAAAATGACAAACTCAGAAATAGTAATTATTTGCTTTGTGTGTGTGTGTGTGTGAGCACATAATTTAAAAAAAGTCTTAATAAACTTGTTTTCATAGGCAGTTATTGAATTAAATTTTACATATAGATGACTAAGAGGTTTCTGTTTCTCTTAAATTACACAAGAAATCTATTTACATGAAGCTCCGAAGAAAAACAACATGTAAATGATTTACTTTTGATATAAGTAAAGCAAGTGTGTGTGTGTGTGTGTGTGTATGTGTGTGTATACATAATTGATTATATTAGTTAACTTCTAATATATATATATATATATATTCTTTAGGATCTCAAAACAACTAAATATGTATCGCACAGATCATAACAGAGCTACAATAAGTGGCCCATTCTTAATTAGCAATATATTGTTTATAAAACTGCAGAAAAATAAAAAAAGATTTTTTTCTAATATAAAACAGTGAAAATTAGCAAATATTTAGTAATATATAGGAAGCAGGAGACAATTGGTCAATGCTTAAGGACATGGGTTGATCTTCCAGATTCTGGACTCAGTTCCTGGTACTCACATAGCAATTCAAAACTGAAGTCTATAACTCCAGTCCTAGGAGATAGGAAAACAGTTTCTGGCTTCTGTGGAATCTATACAATTGTGATATGTAGACATACATACATATAGAATACCCACATACATAAAGTAAAAATAAAGGGTAAACATAAAAATAAGCATTTAGCTGGTAATAACCTAATTTCTAATTTTTCAGTAATGAATGAAGATGGCTGTTATTCCTAAAAAATTGTTTTAATGTAGAATCAAAAAGAATTATGTTAATGAAATATATGATACCATTATATAATAAAGAGAATATTGATATTAATATATACATAAAAGCAATAGAGATGCAGGACTGTATGAGGAGTTCAAAGATATATTCTCAGAGATTATAAATATCTGAAAAATAAATCATGAACCAAAGTTTTATAGCTAGATTATGGAAATTAACACTTGAAATCGTTTTCACAATTACTAACTATATTTTTATATAGCAAGAAATTCTCCTCTCTTGTCTCTAATATTTTTTTAATCTCTATTGATATTTTACACACTTTCTTTGCTGTATGTTATGTTGTATGTTCCATTCTTTCTTTGGGTATTAAAATTAAAGGACTGCTTTCTGGAAGTAGTTCAGGGAAGCAAAGGATATAAAGTGTGAAGTAGATTAGCACTATACAACTCTGTGCAAGGGGATGTGAAATATGTTCACATATGCTTTACCTAGTAGTTTTGGAATATAATGTATTATAGAAGAACACAGACTCAAATATTTTAGATACGTTTCACAGGTATTTTGAGTATTTTTGCACAAAGATATAAATTATCAGCATAATGGATATGAATCAATGATACCATGATAAGTCTAGTTTCTTCCTTTTCTCTCATAAACCAAGTCATGTCATAACAACCTTTTCACTTTGCCCCAATACAAAATGTGATAATATGCTTCTTGTTACCTTTATCATTCATTTCATAGCACACATTTTCAAGAGTAAATAATAATCGACAAATGAAAGGAATATCAATTTAGAGATATTATTTGGAGAAACTCAGTAAAGCAAATGATATGTTTGTATACAAACATATTAAAATTTTATTCACATTTTATACCACGAAGACTAACTCACTGTAGGAATGAATATGATAATAAAGGCTATCACACGTTTGTAAAAATGTCAAAATAATTCTTAATGGTAAAACAGTTAATAGTACTTTGAAGTTTGTGATATTAATATATCTAACAAATGTAGACATGAAATAAAAGAAAACAGATATATCAAATTACTATAACATTGTATATTAATGTGCCTTATTATGACATAAATCATTCTTAAAATTACATTTAATTCTTTCAGAAGTCATAGGTAGCTTTAATTTCTTTAATAACCATATTTCTTAGTAAGTAAGCACATATTTTATATTAGCACATTCAAGTGTATATAATTTATATTTATACTGAATAATATATAATATATTGAATAGATTAGTCACAGTCCAATATCTTTTCTATTTTCTGTAGCAATACTCACATTTTAGGACAACAAAAAATTAAATTAAAACTGCTTCATTAAATTTATTGAAAAAAATAGATATTTATTAGCATCCCAAAGCCGAATAGAAGATCTCTTTTCCACCTCAGATGAATACATTGTGTTCTCTTAGAACACGTTGAAGAATGAGGTTCTGGTGGCACTAGCCATTTTCGCTCCTCAGTCTTTTTGCCTATCTACCTGTGTACCTGGCAGACCCACCCCAATCTGTCCCAGGAACACGCTGCCACTTGGACCTTGTCCTATTCATACTCAGCACTGACCAAAGGAGCAGAAGAACGAGCTCGTTGACTTCTCTCACCAAATTGTGGCTGTGGGCAAGGGCATTCTAGCTGCAGACGAGTCCACTGGAAGTATTACCAAGTGCCTGCAGTCCTTTGGCACAGAGAGCATCAAGAACAGGTGTTTCTACTGCCAGCTGCTGTTGACTGCTGTTGACCATGTTAATCCCTGCACTGAAGGTAGGGGGTGGGGTGGGGTGATCCTCATCCATTAGACACTGTATCAGAAGGCAGATGATGGACCTCCCTTAGCCCAAGTTATCAAGAACAAGTGTGGTGTTGTGGGTATTAAGATAGATAAGTATGTAATGTCCCTGGCAGGAACCAATTGAGAGACTACTACCCAAGGGCTGGTGGCCTGTCTGAACGCTGTCCCTTGGCCCTTGCCATCATGGAAAATGCCAATGTTCTGGCCCGTTATGCTAGCATCTGCCAATAGAATGACAATGCACCCATTGTGGAGTCTGAAATCCTCTCTGATGCAGGCCATGACTGAAGTGCTGCCAGTATGTAACTGAGAAGGAACGGGCAGCTGTCTATAAGGCTCTGAGTGATCACTATGTCTATCTGGAATGCACATTGCTGAAGCCCAACATGGTCACCCCTGGCCATGCTTAAACCCATCCATTTTCCAATAAAGAGATTGCCATGGCAACTGTCACAGCACTTCATCACAGAGTGCCCCCTGCTGTCCCTGGGGTCACTTTCCAATTTGGAGGGCAAAGTGAGGAAAAGATGTCAATCACCCTCAATGCTGTCAAGTGGCTCTATCTGAAGCCACGGGCCTTGACTTTCTATTATGCTGGAGCCCTGTAGGATTCTGCTCTAAAAGCCTGGGGTGGGAAGAAGGAAAACCGGAAGGTGGTTCAGGAGGCTTATACCAAGCGAGCCATGGCCATCAACCTCACTTGTCAAGGGAAGTATATCTACCCCAAGTAGTTAGGTTGGGGCAGCAGCCAGGGAATCTCTCTTCATCTCTAACCATGCCTACTAACCAGAGATGCTCCAACAGCACTCCAGGCCCCTGCCTACATCCTTGCTATTAAAGAAGGTCCTTCAGGCTCTTTCCATCACTTTTGCTGCCTCATATGTGCATGTTGTTGTCTCCAAATGCTAATTCTATCATCCCTTCCACCCCACTGCCAATAAACAACTATTTAAGAGGAAAAAAAAACAAACCTTTTTTCTTCAGTTAGTTTCTATTTAAAGTTGATCTCAGAAAGCCCCTGAGAAATATTCATAGTATTTTATTTTGTTTCTTATTGTAAATTATTAACTTTTAGCAATCAAGGGTGTACAAAATGTTTTTTTCTTGAATTATGACATTATATATTCATGCTTAGGTGCTGTTTCTAAGAAAACTTATTTATTTAATAAAGTTTTAATGTGATTAAACAGTAATTAACAAGAATTTATAGTTTCCAACAAGGAATATGTATGCAAAAAGTCCAAAAAGCATTCAAGTTAATTTTCAAGTTCTAAAAATATAAAAGTTAATTCAGAGATTTTAAAACATTTAAAATCACAAGTAAAGATAGATCTTCTCTAAAACACCAATCATAATACAAAAAATAAAAATAGATATATCTAATGGGAAAGTTATCATTGCAGGTTAATTTGCATAAGCCAGCTGTATCAGTGACTACACAGACTGCAAATACTCCCATTCAATATACTCATTACAATTGTTTTTGTAAATTGATTAAAGGAATATTTGCAATTCTGTGTGGTCAATCAGGCAGATAGAAAGGCTACAACATCTATGAGAGTCATTTGAAGTACACTCACATAGTAATGAGTACCTCAGGTTATATATTTCACTGTTCCCAAATACAAATAAAGCACAGCTAGAATGTTAATCAAAATACTGTATTTTTGTTTTTTATCATACAAATAATATTGTTCATATTTAAGTATATGAAATCCATTTACATAATACTTACTGACACCCACTATATGTATATACCTGTTGTCATTTTACAATCAAGATTATCTTTTATTTTAATGTATGCATTGATGTTTGATGTCTTCAATTTCATTTTTAAATTGAAAAAGTTTAAACAGATTTAAGTACATAATAATTATACCCTAATCCATATTTCATTATGTGTATATGCTTGGCTTATTTAGCTTAACCTAATGATCTACAGTTTTGAACACATTTTGACAAATGACAAGTTTTAATTTTTTTTAATGTCAGAATAGTATTTTATATGTCTACTATCTTTGTCTGGTCATTACCCAATGGATATTTAGGCTTAATTTCTTGGTTATTGTTAATATAATGCTGCAGTAAATCCTGCAGAAATGTACATATCTCTTTGGATAAGCAACTTTACTTTCCTTTGGCTGTACACATGCTACCAGGTTTGTTAGTTCTCATGCTACCTTCATTTTAGTGAATGCACACATTATTTTCCACAATTAATATCTTAAGTAACACTCTTACGAACAGTGTATAAAATTTTCCTTTTCTATACAGCCCTTCCATTGACATATACATACCTTTGGTCAAGTACTAATACACATAAAATTAAACTAAATTAAATAAATAAAAATGAAAAACAGAAATAAATTTATGTTGTGACTTGAAAAAATTTACCTATGAACATAAAATTAAACAAAACAAAATAAAATAAATATTAAAAAGAATTAAGCAGTCTGTGTTGTGACTTGAAACATTTTAACAATGCTACCTGATTTTTCATGCTACTTGTCATGTACAGATGTTGAACTAAATTACATGATATGAAAATTCTTACCAATGTCCTCAAATTTATAAATGTCTGATATTTCTGTTACTTGAGATTTGATTGTCAAAGTCATTCTCCAACCAATCAAAGATACTCTGAATAAACTCAGTCATTCCCAGTCTTAGCATGGCTCCTCTCTCTCTCTCTCTCTCTCTCTCTCTCTCTCTCTCTCTCTCTCTCTCTCTCTCTCTTTCTCTCTCTCTCTCTTCTCACTGTTTTTGAAGATCATTTCTAGGCTTTAAAGCTCTTTACATTTAAAACATCATCATATTAGATCCATATAAATTGTATTGTTTTTATCTTGTGTTTCTCCCACCTGGAGGCTGAACTATAAGTTCAAGACAGTTTTTCCTAACACATTATGTCTTCTTATGGGAATTATGTTTGTTTCCTTTCTGAGTGGACTGCTGTGGTTTTTAAAGATTATTGTTATTTTATTTAACAATCATACACAAAGAATTATGAAATAAATTTATTAGTAGTATATAAGATATTTTGATAAACAAATTGCCCATGAACACAACATATAGAGCAAGCTTTTCTTGAATTCTACATTTTCCTGACTTAATTTACTGCATATTTGGATTTTAGGTGTGTTGTACTATATATAGTTTGTTGTGATTACTTTTTGTCAATTAAATTGCATGCAACCCATCAGCTTCCTGAAGATAATATACAGTGTTTTGGGGGGAGAATTTAATACTCTATTATATAAGAGGCTTATTAATGGGAGAACAGTTCACATTTTAGAAGTATTATATATTGTTATTCATTAGTAATTTTTCTATGGATAATCATATCTTTCCTGGTTTTAAATTGTTATTGTTTTATATTATATTTTGCTAATTTATAAATGAGTGACACTATACATTTTTATTGCTAAATTTGTTAGCACTTTTAATATCTTTGAACAGGTATTTAATAAGTAGTGCATTTCTCAAAATATGTTAATCAACAATGGTAGGAACAATTTCACTTCTGTTCTGAGAAGAGATATTTAAGTGAACATTTATTTTGAATTATAAATATTCACTTAATTTTATTCCCATTAAGAAATTTTTTCATAATAAGATCATGCAAGTCTAAATTGCTTCTGAAAATTGTATTTTATAATGACTGCATAACTTATGAAGGCCTTTTGACCTGGGCTTTTAAGTTATTTACAATGTCTAGTTTAAAACCACACACTTTAAGAAGGGTTTAAAATGGTATGTAACTCACTACCTTAATGTTAAAAAGAAAAGCCTTCCCAGCAAAGGTTATTCGCTCTGTGTCTTTATTTCCAGTAATACTTTCTTTATTAATATCACACTAAAAAAATCCAAACTTCATTTACACAAGTAGACCATAAAAATAAAAGAAATATTTTAACCTATACATTAGGTCAAATTTTGATTTATGTCACAATGTAAACATAACCTTATATTTTTTAATTGGATATTTTCTTCATTTACATTTCATATGCTATCCCCTTTCCCAGTTTCCACTTGGAAATGCCCTATCACCTTCCCCTGCTTCTATGAGGGTGTTCTCAAACCTACCCACTCCTGCATCCCCACTCTGCATTCCCCTCTACTAGGGAATCAAGCCTTCACAGGACCAAGGGTCTCCCCTCCCATTGATGACTGACTAGGCCATCCTCTGCTGAATATGCAGCTGGAGCCATGGGTCCCACCATGTGTACTCTTTGGTTGGTGGTTTAGTCCCTCGGAGCTCTGGGGTAACTGGTTGGTTGATATTATTTTTCTTCCTATGGGTTGCAACCCCCTTCAGATCCTTTCTCTAACTTCTCCATTGGGGACCCTATGCACAGTCTAATGGGTTGGCTGCGAGCATATTTTAAATTTAGACAAACACCAAATTTCAATTTTTAGTAATGAAGGGGAACCATTTCAAAATGCTTCAAATTTGTATTATCAGTGCCAATTAATCTTTTTAATTCCTTAATTAAAGCCTGACAATCATATAATAATTGCAAATATATAAAAAAAATACATTTCACTTGCCTCATAGAAAAAGATAATCAGTTTTCTCTAGGAATGAGTTTTATCATAGGTTGTCCAATCCCAAGTGATTATCCCTCAACACAAAGAACAATAAAGAATCATAATATTATGTTGTCTGTAAGTGTGTGTATGTGTGTGTGTGTGTGCATATGGTGTGTTTGTATGCAGAATAATAATTGAAGAAGAGGTCATGAATTTGAGAGGATTTAGAAGTGGAATTAGAAGGGTAGAAGAAAGGGTGGAAATGATATAAATATAGTACATATGCCTAACCCTCTTATAAAATAAAAATATAAAGCAAAGGCTATTTATTAATACATTTCTTTCATAATGATTTAACAGAGTTATGACAAAGACATTGTCTACTTAACAACTAATATTGAAGACACTTTCTCAAGGGGAATGCTTTACTCTTGGTATCTTTTAACAAAGCTTTATGTATTTTCTATTGTATTTGTATTTATTTTTTATTAGATATTTTCTTCATTTACATGTCATATGATTTCACCTTTTCCAGGTTTCCCCCAAAAAACAAACAAACAAACAAACAAAAACAATAAGAACAAACCCCTGTTGCCTCTCCCCTCTCCATGCTTACCACCCCACCCTCTCCCACTTATTGGCCCTGGCATTCCACTACACTGGGGCACAGAACCTTCACAGGGCCAAGGGTCTCTCCTCCCATTGATGATTGACTTTGCAATCCTCTACTATGCGCATGCTGCCAGAACAATCAGCCCCACCATGGATAGTCCTTGGTTGGTGGTTGAGTCCCTGGGAGCTCTGAGGGTACTAGTTAGCTCATATTGTTGTTCGTCCTAAGGGGTTGCAAACCCTACAGCTCCATTGGTCCTTTCTCTAACTCCTTCACTGGGGACCCTGTACTCAGTTCAATGGATGGCTGTGAGCCTCTACATCTGTGTTAGTCAGGTACTGTCAGAGCCTCTCAAGAGATAGCTATATTAGGATGGCTTGTCTTTCCTTCAGTCTCTGCTCCATAGTTAGGCTCTGCAACTCCTTCCATGGGTATTTTGTTCCCCCTTTTA
>NC_045030.1:116799667-116799827 GCF_008632895.1 Mastomys coucha
ATGTCCACATTTTGGTCTTCCTTCTTCTTGAGTTTCTTGTGGTTTGTGGGTTGTTCTTCCTGTATCCCTAACTTCTGCGCTAATAACCACTCATCAGAGAGTACATACCATGTGTGTTCTTTTGTGATTGGGTTACTTCACTCAGGATGATATTCTCCAG
>NC_045030.1:116800568-116807006 GCF_008632895.1 Mastomys coucha
GGGTATAGTAGTCTGGGCTGACATTTGTGTTCTCTTAGAGTCTGTATGACATCTGTCCAGGATCTTCTGACTATAATAGTCTCTGGTGAGAAGTCTGGTGTAATTCTGATAGGCCTGTCTTTATATGTTACTTGACCTTTTTCCCTTACTGCTTTTAGTATTCTTTCTTTGTTTTGTGCATTTGGTGTTTTGACTATTATGTGGCGGGAGGAATTTCTGTTCTGGTCCAGTTTATTTGGAGTTCGGTAGGCTTCTTGTATGATCATGGGCATCTCTTTCTTTAGGTTAGGAAGTTTTCTTCTATAATTTTGTTGAAGATATTTATTGGCCATTTAAGTTGGAGGTTTTTACTCTCTTCTATACCTATTATCTTTTAGTTTTGTCTTCTCATTATGTCCTGGATTTCCTGGATGTTTTGGGTTATGATCTTTTTGTATTTTGCATTTTCTTTGACTGTTGTGTCAATGTTTTCTATGGTATCTTCTGCCCCTGATATTCTCTCTTCTATCTCTTGTATTCTGTTAGTGATGCTTGCATCTATGTTTCCTGACTTGTTTCCTAAGATTTCTAACTCCAGAGTTGTCTCTCTTTGTGATTTTTTAATTGTTTCTACTTCCATTTTTAGGTTCTAGATGGTTTTGCTCAATTTCTTCACCTGTTTGCTTGTGTTTTCTGGTAATTCTTTAAGCGATTTTTGTGTTTCCTCTTTAAGGGCTTCTACTTGTTTACTCATGATCTCCTGTAATTCTTTATGGGATTTTCTTGTTTTCTCTTTAAGAGCTTGTACCTCTTTACCTGTGTTCTCCTGTATTTCTTTAAGGGAGTTATTCATGTCCTTCTTATATTCCTCCAGCACCATCGTGAGATATGATTTTAGATCCATATCTTGCCTTTCTGGTGTTTTGGGCTATCCAGGACTTGCTGTGGTGGGAGTACTAGGTTCTGATGAAGGCAAGTAGTCTTAGTTTCTGTTGGTAGGATTCTTGCATTTGCCTCCCACCATCTGTTGATTTCTGGTGTTAGATGTTCTTGCTGTCTCTGACTAGAGCTTGTTCCTCCTGTGTAAGCCTGTGTCAGTACTTCTAGGAGATCAGCTCTCCTCTGGTAAAGGGTGCAGATGGGTGAGTCCCTGGGTTAAAGCACTCCCTGGAGGCAGGCTCTCCACTTGCAGAGAAGGGGCAGAAAGGGTTGCTGATCCACTGCTGTCACTCAGAAGCTGAGAGGATCCTGTCCCTGCTGCCCTGTGACTCCCCTGAGACCCATGAGGCCTGGGCCTCCTGGCTGGTCCCGCATTAAAAAGTCACCAGAGAGAAAATAAGCTTTATGTATTTTCAACTAAAACTCCTGTAATGCAATTTTTAGTTATTGGTTTGACATAATTTCAAATACTTGGGAAGAAAATCTCCTTGAGAGATTGTTTAAATCCCGTTATCTTGGAGTTATTTCTTTGGTATAATATCTTAGTTAGCTTAATTTATGGGGAGAGTTAACCCACTATTGGTTGTACCACTCCAGGATTTGTAACATGACAATAAAAAGTAGAAAAAATTCAATGAGTACTAAACATATACATACTCACTTTTCTCTGAACTTGAATATGTATGTAATCTGAATAGGTGCTCTAAGTTTCTGTTCCTTGACTTTTCCATTAATATAGTATAACCTGGAATTGTTACTAAAACTAATACCTCCCTCAAGGTTATGTTTGTCTATATATTTTACTACTAGAAAGTAAAAGAACTTCTAAAGAATCCTTTCATATTTATAGTTTCCTGAAGGATAACTTATTTCATTGTATTGGACAAATAGTCAGGTGGTTATGAATTACACATTTAGTGTGTTAAACACTTAAATTTACCCATGAATACCAGATAGGCAAGTAGGTAGTTGAAGATAGTACTCCTTTAATTTAACTTAAATCAAAAGATTTCTATTTAAATTAAGAATCTGACACTCAAAATAATGAGTTCTGGATAGTATATAAAACATCAAAAGATTGATAGTTTTCTTAAATTGAATCACATAAATTATAAATAGTATTTTAATTTAAAAAGTGATTAATATTATAAAAATAACCAATATTTCATACAGTAGGTTATCATTATTGCAAGTGCTATAGAAAATAAACAGAAATTGAAAGTTAAATGAGTTATATGCTTCTTTAAATATAAAGAAATAGTCTAAATTCTATCCAAGAATGAGCATAACTTACTAATAAAAGTTTTACTAAAATTTTACAAATCAGACAAATGAAATTCATTAAAACATTAAAGTTTATGTCTCACCAATATGATGTTTGTTCACATATTAGTAGCAACTTTAGGGTGGATAAGAAGGCAAAATGAACACTGTTCTAACTTATATTGCTCAAGTACTTATTTTTGAACAGATATGTAGAAAGATAGATAACAGATGATATATACATGGACAGATTGATTGATGTTAAATGGTAAGAGATGATAGATTTTGAGCAATTAGACCTGTAAATTAAGATACAGTAATTCTTTACATGGCAAATAGTAAATGTATCAACCTCTGCTTCCTTATCTAGAGAAATAAAAAATGGGAAAGAAAATAATATGACTAGCTAATATTTTGGACTCCTATATTTTGTAATATACATTTTATAATATACATACATATATATGTATATGTATATTACAACATATATAGGCTACTACAGAACTATGTACTACAGGTTTAAGTCAGTTTTTTTTAATTAAATGTTTCAGTTTTTCATGTTATCATTGTGAAACGATTATGCCAATTTTCTGTGTATCATTTTACTTTTAGGGTGCTGTGAGGTTGAAATAAGCATACAATTCTGTTCTATTTTTATCACACTAAAACTATGCATGCCACTTCAAATGAATTAAATGTTAATTCAATATTCATTAAATGGTAATACTACACAGGTATGTTTTCTTAAGGGACACTTTTCCTCAGGGAACACTCATCTGAAAACAAATACAAATGTATTTGCCTATGAAATTCAGAGCACATATGATCCTACCATCAAGGATAGTAAAACTACCAAGATCACATAGTTTTTTTTATAGGTCAGTTGTTATACTAGAAGAAAAGCTAATGACTATGCCATTTCCATTGAGGTGAACTTTTCTCTTAGGTATGAGATACTGATATTACCTTCTGTTTTTATATTTGCCAATAATAATGTTTTTGCTCTTGAGCACTATACTATAGCCTCCTGAATGAATTCATGTATTATTATTTTATGTTTATATAAACATTAAAGAAGCAAATGTTTTTCATAAATTGTTTACATAGACTATTTCATTATTCTTGCAAATGAAATAAGAAAGGAATAAGTAAGTAATTCATGCTTTTTTACCATCCATCTCTTGGTCCTATGAGATTTGATTTTCAGTTTAAAACTGAATGTCAAGCATACTAATCTACAAACTCTCCCACAGGCAATACTTGATTTTCATGCTTTACATAGCCTGGGTAAGGCCATTAGTCTATGTAACTTGACATTGCCTGTTTAGAATCCAAACTGTTACATTCTTTATTTTCAATGAAAACATTACTATAGAAAGTACTAGTATACCTCTGGCTATATATGCCAATTAACATTTTGAAGTATTTATGTGGAGATTTTCTAGTTTATTTACTCAGTGATGATACAGTACAATGTTAAATAAAAAGAAATATATGTATAAACAAATGCTGTAGAGAATCAGAATCCTCTTCTAGGGAAGTTTAATATATTGTAGTTAAGATCACTATAATTTTCATAGTCATCTTCTTCAGTTTTGAATTTTTTTACTTTTTATTAACTTTTAGTTAGCATAAAATATATATAAAATATCCTTATATATCATCATATTTTTCTATTAGCATCTGATCCAAGTACCCTTGTATGATTAATTCACTTATTGTACATAAGTTTTCCCGTTTTTTCTTTTTGACACATATCCCATACCCCCACTTGGGCCACCTCACTTTAATAATCTTCTTTTAGAAACATACCATTTTTATATTTATTTATTATATATTCATGCATATTTTAAATTGCATCCGGCCTGTTAGTGAAAATGTTATATTTATCTTCCTGAGTATAGCTTATTTGCTTCATATAATCATGTTTAGTTTTATCTATTTTCATATTAATGTCACAATTAATTTTTTAAAACATATTCCAACAAAACTGAGAGTCAAGCTATTTCATATTTGGTTATTGAAGCCACCAATTCATATAGATAGTGTATATGGCATTTCCAATTAATTCCCAAACCTAGATATTTTTTGTGTTTATGTGCTTCTTGTAAGTATAAACAGGTAGTGAGAAGGTTCAAAAAGTAGTAAATGATTTGATATAGATTTTGTCTTCAAAAATAAGTCCATTGATGTTGAGATATTAAGGTAAAGTGATTATTGCTTCTTGTTATTTTTATTACTAGAGGTAGAATTATGTTTGGGTGGATATCTTCTCATTACTTCTTTGGACGAAGATTACTTTCTTGCTTTTTCTAGGGTGTACTTTCCCTCCTTGTGTTGGAGTTTTCCATCTATTATCCTTTGTACTGCTGGATTTCTGTAAAGATATTGTGTAAATTTGGTTTTGTAATTGAATATCTTGGTTTCTCCATCTGTGACAATTTAGAGTTTTGCTGGGTATAGTAGCCAGGATTGCTATTTGTGGTCTCCTAGGGTCTGTATGACATCTGTCCAGGATCTTCTGTCTTTTATAATCTCTGGTGTAATTCTGATCGGTTTGACTTTATATGTTATATGACATTTTCCCTTGCTGCTTTTAATAATCTTTCTTTGTTTTGTGCATTTGATGTTTTGATTATTATGTGATGGGAGGAATTTCTTTTCTACTTTTGTCTATTTGGAGTTCTGTAGGCTTCTTGTATGCAATCCCCAATGCAATAGGTAGAGAAAGGACTGAAGGAGCTAAAGTAGTTTGCAACCCCATTGGAAGATCAATATTATCAACCAACCAGACCCACCAGAGCTACCAGGAACTAAACTACCAATCTAAGAGTACACATGGAGGGACCATGGCTCCAGTAGCATATAGAGTAGTGGATAGCATTTTCCAGCAGCAATGGGAAGAGAGACCCTTGGTCTTATGAAGGCTAGATTGCCTGGTGTATTTGAATGCCAGGTAGGCGAAGTGGGAGTTTGGGGGTAGGTGGGGGAGCACCCTCTTAGAAGCTTGCAGAGTTGGTATGGTATAGGTATGGTGTATCATTCTGGAGGGAAACTGGGAAAGTGGATAACATTTGAAATGTGAATAAATAAAATATCCAATAAAAAAATAATAATCTAAGAATGTCTGATAGCCAGGCAGTGGTGGTTGGGAGGCACTTGAGAGGCACTTGGAAGGCAGAGGCAGGCAGATTTCTGAATTCATGGCCATAATTGACTACAGAGTGAGCTCCAGGACAGTCGGGGCTACACAGAGAAACACTGTCTTGAAAAACAAAACAAAACAAACAAACAAAAAAGAAAAATAAAAACAAACAAACAAACAAAAACGCCTGGAAAAATTGTTAAGTGGTTAAGAGCACAGGTTGACCTTACAGGGAACTAAGGTTCAGATTCCATAATCTACTTGATGGCTCATAATGAACTATAACACTGTAACTCTACTTCCATGGTATCAAATGCTCCCTTCTGGCCTCCCCAGGCAAAAGACCATATGCATACATTGCATAGACTTCCATGCAGGCAAACACTCATATGCGTAAAATAAAATTCAAAATCTAACATAAAATAATTGTAACATTAAAAATCATTATATGGTCTGCTTTTGTGTTTTAAAAAATCCTGAGGTATGCATTTGAATACTTATTGTGACATACATAGTTTTAAAACAATTACTAAATCTAAGTTATTTAAAGCTATTGTAGTAAATTTAACAGTATTGTCATCTTCAGTCTATATATTATGAAATATGAGTGAAGAGAGTTTCAGAGACCTACGGTATCATAAAGAGCTGCAACAACTTGAAATTCTTGCCAATTATATTAATAAAATATATTTCAATAAGAATATTCTTGTTGAATTGGTTTAATATATGAAGATATTTTTCAAGTATTTTTGTACCATCAAATATTCACTTAGAAATAAACTTTAGAGAGGAAGTAAGATGGAGACAGCTGGACAGGAAGAAACAGATTCCTCATGGAATTAAATAGCTACAGGTAGATATGATAACATAAAGGATAGAAAAATTGGGATAACTCGTCTAATCTAGGTGGGCAGCTTTTATCATTACCAACTGGCTCTGAAGTTATTGTGTGGGCATCTTGGGAATTGAGAATTTGTTGATACATAAATCTGACTGGTTAATTATAAGCTTCAAGAGTTTTGTTTAGACAACACCCAGAGGAATCTCCACTCTCAGGTGCTCTGACACACCCAGGATCAGAGGTAAGCAGGAACCAACATCTGTCCCAACAC
>NC_045030.1:116807120-116807258 GCF_008632895.1 Mastomys coucha
GTCCCAACACTGGGAGTAACTGGGACCAGCGGGACCAGGCACACAGGAACTCCACCAGCCCAGTAACTCTGGTTCCTTCTGGTCTGTCTGGGCTGGGGTCCAGAGCAGACCTTGGGCACAAGCTCCGCAGCCAGTCCC
>NC_045030.1:116810906-116825426 GCF_008632895.1 Mastomys coucha
CAACTTTTATAATACTTATTTTTATTGTTATATTATTTTATAAATTTTAAGGAATATGACAAAAAAAGGTATTGTAGGTACTGAAGGGGAGGTCTATAGGAGGAGCAGTGGTACAAAAGGGAAACAAGAATGTGATTCAATTATATTTAATTGAAATATGTTTTTAAATGTCAACAAATTCAGATAAATTGAAATCATGTAACTTTTCTCATCATAATGCAATAAAAGATTTTTTTTAAAAAAAAATAAACTTTATTCACTATATGCATGTTTGTGTCCATATTTGAATGTTATCAATTTACAGTGCCTTTTAAGAGATAATTATTCCTATATATGTGTATACTGTTCTTTTTAGGCATGTAGAAATACTTGAAAATGCTGTTCTTCATCAAATGAGAGTATGTAAAAGTGGAGTGTATACAAAATATTGTTATATAATATTTTAAAGATATTTTCTGTACATTGAAGAAAGTTAACAAAGATCATACATAAAATAATAAACTATAGTATAGAATAAAGAAAATAAAATAATTTGATTCTGCCACCATCTTTGTTGTTATTGTTTCTCTCTTTTTTTTCTTATGCTTCTCAAATGTCCAGATGCCATTGCAAATGTATGGGGGCAGAAACAACCTGAAACATTTCATTTCCCCTTTTACTACTTCAATTACAGGATGCACAATAAGGTTTTCAGTCCCAGTAACAAATACAAAACCTGTTGAGCCATGTTGTTGACCCTATCACATGATTTTAAACTGAGTTTTATAAAAGAATTTCAGTGTTATTTGTTGGATAAATATTTCAATTTTAATAAATTTGTAAATGTCACTCATATTTATACATGAAACTTGATTTGTCTGTAACACTTGAAACATAATTTGGGCATTGAATAAAAGGTAAAGGCCACAAAATAGACTATTATATGTAATTGGACAACTAAATAGGCATATCTACTATACAAACATTAGCTTTTTGTGTATTTGCCAAAAATTAAAGATAGATATAAAATGTGATTCAAAAGTCTCATAATTTATATATTCAAAGAAAATGAATTTTTTTATTCCAAAGAAATCTCTACTTATTAAAATAATTATTCAAAATAAAGAGGATATAGAAACAATCTGTGTGTCTTTCATTGTGTCTCTGAAAAATGTGATATGTACCACAAGAACTATTCAGTGTCAAGAACTAATAAAATAATATTTTTAGGAACATGACAAAATGGGAAAACTTTTTGATAAGTGATATATAAGTCAGGCTTTGAAATCCCAGTCTTCATGATCTTTCTCAAACATGTTATTGAAAATTTCAAAGTTGTAATCAGAGACATAAAAAGTAATTAGCATCCACAGTTTAGAATTATAAGTAATGGAATACTACTTTTTATTTTCCTTTGTCATTATTTCCCCATGCCATCAATTGGATTAAAATGAAGAGTTAAATATAGTATAAACAAATGCTTAAACACTGATCATATATAACAATGATAAATATATTTTAAATGATGAATTTCTTTTTCAGAACAAAATGCAAAGTATATTCAGAAATATATATTTAAGTGTAAAGTTCAAATAATATAATTTATCTTATAAATTATTAAAAATCATTAGTCAAATTCAATCTAATTAGAACATGTGGTTGAAGATACTTTGAAATAGTACCATAAATTAAAAGTAAAACAAAACACAGATTACTGTCAGTATTAACATATGTATACTACAAAGCTAATCATATAAACATAAATTTATTCTTCTGGTACAGATAGATAGCAGTTACTAAAGTCCCTTTTCCCTCACAATTTTCTCCTATACATTTAGAAACTTACCAGTTGTATTATAGATAATACCAAATATCACCTTATTTCTTACATCAAATTGTTGCAGCTTTCTTTGTCTACTAATCTATAACTATTAAAATAACATGAATCAAGTCCAAGAAAGTGCTACTATTGAGGAAATCCTTATAAATCATAAATATGTGATCTTGTCCTCCCACACAAGAAATTATTTACATCTCTAAGATTTTCAAATCACAGTAAGCATTGAATGTGGCATTGCTTCATTAATAGATTTTCTAGAGGCATTTTGTAGAATCTAGAATTGGAATGTGTTCTGAAACAAATGATATATATCTGAGCGTAATAGATTTTTAAATACATTTTATAAAACATTCCCACCCTTTATTTACTATCACAATAATAGTTCTATGAATTAAAGCCTACAAGGTGTTAAAATAAACAATCAAGATTCCAATTTAAAAACAGGTTGCTCTTGCTGTTTTACAGCCAAAAAATTATGAGAAAAGTTATCTAACCAGATTATTTTAATTATAAATATATTTGCCAAATGGAACTTCTTGTTTCCTCATTTCTGGAAATGAATTTTAACCTATAGTTTATGATTCAGACAGTATAAACATTCAAGCAGACTCAACTACCTTTAAAATCATCTTTAACTTTTTTGGAAATACCACAAATGAGATAACCCAGAATTTATTATCACCCAGTGTTTAAATATATTTCTGATGTCATGTTATTTCTGACTAAACAAAATATCTGATCAACTGTAAATAATCCTTGTTCATACAAGTCCTATTTACCATATTCCCTCCAGTGATGTATCAGATGTTATGAAATGAGTATATGCCACTCTGAGGGTGTTTTCCCCTATATGTTAATTTACTTGTAATTAATTGATTATTGCAAATATTTCCCTTCCCAGTCTCCACTCCACAAACCACCCAACCCATCTCCCCATGGCTTTGCCTCTAAGAGAGTGCTCCCCTATCATTCAACTTGAGCATCCTCCTACAATGGGGCATCAAGCCCCCAGACGACCAAGGACTTCCACTGCCATTGATGCCACATGGACTTGAGCATTATACAAGGAGATAAAACAGGATCAATTTGTATTCTTCTACATGCAGACCACCAGTTGAAACAGCAACATTTGTTGAAAATGCTTTCTTTTTTCCACTGGATGGTTTTATCTTCTTAGATTACTTACATCTCTAACATTCTAAGATCAAGTGACAACAGGTATGTGGGATTATTTCTGGGTTGTCAATTCTATTCCATTTATTTAGCCGTCTCTGTACCAATACAATGCAGTTTTTAATCACTATTGCTGTGTAGTATAACTTGAGATCAGAGATGGTGATTCCCCTAGAAGTTCTTTTATTGTTCAGAATTCTTTTCACTATCCTCGGTTGTTTTGTTATTCCAGATAAAGTTGAGAATTACTCTATCTCTACGAAGAATTGAGTTGGGATTTTGATGGGGATTGCATTGACTCTGCAGATTACTTTTGGTAAGATAGCCATTTTTACTATATTAATCCTGCCATTCCATGAGCATGGAAGATCTTTCTGTCTTTGAAATTTTCTTTGATTTCTTTCTTCAGATACTTGAAGTTCTTGTCATACAGATCTTTCACTTGTTTAGTTAGAGTCACACCAAGGTATTTTATATTATTTGTGACTATTGTGAATGATGTTGTTTCCCTAATTTCTTTCTCAGCCTGTTTAGCCTTTGTGTAAAGGAAGGCTACTGATTTATTTGAGTTAATTTTATATTCAGCTGCTTTGTTGAAGTTGTTTATCAGGTTTAGGAGTTCTCTGATGCAATTTTTTGGGTCAGTTAAATTTACTAAAATATCATCTTCATGTAGGGATATTTTGACATCTTCCTTTCCAATTTGTATCCCTTTGATCTCCTTTAGTTGTCTAATTGCTCTGGCCAGGACTTCAAGTAGTATCTTGAAAAAGGAGAGAGAGTGGGCTCTCTCCAATTTCTTTATGATGGCACTTAGTGCTATGAATTTTCCTCTTAGCACTGCTTTTCTTGTGTCTCATAAGTTGGGATATGCTGTGTCATCATTTTAATTGAACTCTAGGAAGTCTTTAACTTATTTCTTTATTTCTTCCCTGATCAAGTTGTCAATGAGGAAAGAGATGTTCAGTTTTTATAAGTGTGTGGGTTTTCTGTTGTTTTTATTGTTATTGAAGTCATAGGATTATTTCAATCTTCTTGTATTGGTTGAGGTTTGTTTTGTTTTGGATTGTATGATAAATTTTGGAGAAGGTTACATGAGGTACTGAGAAGAAGGTATATTCTTTTGTTTTAGTATGAAATGTTCTACAGATATTTGTTAAATAAATTTAGATCATAACCTTTATTATTTTTATTGTATCTCTGTTTATTTTCTGTTTCAACGACCTGTTCATTAGTGAGAGCGGGGTGTTGAAGTTTTCCACTATTATTGTGTGGAGTTCAATGTATGTTTTTGAGCTTTAGTAAAGTTTATTTTATGAATGTGGCTGCCCTTCTATTTGGGACATAGATGTTTAGAATTGAGACTTTCTCTTGGTGGATTTTTCCATTGATGAATATGAAGTTTCCTTCCCCATTTCACTTGATTACTTTTGGCTGAAACTCTATTTTATTGGATATTTGGATGGCAACTCCATCTTGTTTCTTGGGACCATTTGTTGGGAATATTTTTTTCAAGACTTTTTATCTGAGGTAGTTTCTGTCTTTGTTATTGAGGCTTTTTTCATGTATGTAGCAGAATGCTGGATTGAGTTTGAGTATCCAGTCAATTAGCTTATGTCTTTTTATTGGGGAATTTAGTCTATTGATGTTGAAAGATATTAAAGACAGATAATTGTAAGTTCCTGTTATCTTTGTTGTTGTAGGTGGCATTATGTGCATGTGTTTTTTTCCTTTTTTGTGAGATAATTAATATCATTTATTTCTTTGGTGTAGATACCCCCTTTGTGCTGGAGTTTTACTTCTAGAATCCTCTGTAGGGTAGGATTGGTAGCTAAATATTGTTTAATTTTTTTTCCTGGAATATTTTGCTTTTTCCATCTTTGTTGATTGAGAGTTTTGCTGGGTATGCTAGCCTGGGATAGCATTTGTGTTCGGTTAAGGTCTGCATGATATCTGTCCAGGCTCTTCTAGTTGAGAAGTCTGGTGTATTTCAGATAGACCTGCATTTATCTGGTACTTGGCTATTTGTTACAGTTTTTAATATTCTTTCTTTGTTCTGTGCATTTACTAGTTTGATTATTATGTGACAAGAGGATTTTCTTTCTGTTCCAGTCTATTTGCTGTTCTACAGGCTTCTTGTACCTTTATGGCCATCTTTTTTTCTAGGTTGTGGAAGTTGTCTTCTATGATTTGGTGAAGATGTTTTTTAGGTTCTTTGAGCTAGGAATCTTAGCTCTTCTGTATTCCTATTATTCTTAGATTTTACCTCTTCATTATGACTTAGATTTCCTGAATGTTTTGGGTTAGGAGTTGTTTTATATTTTGAATATTCTTTGACAGTTGTGTCAGTATCTTCTAAGTCATTGTCTACACCTGAGATTCTCTCTTCTGTCTCTTGTATTTTATTACTTACTTCTGTAACTCCTGACCACTTTCCTAGGTTATCTATTTCAAGGGTTGCCTCCATTTGTTTTTTCTTTATTGTTTCTACACCCACTTTTTGGTGGACCACTTTGTTCAATTCCTTCATCTGTTTGATTATATTTTTCTGTATTTCTTTAAGGGATTTTATTTGTTTCCTTTTTAAGGGCTTCTAATTGTTTACCTATGTTTTCATGTATTTCTTCCAGGAAATTAATTATTTGTATCCTCCTTAAAGGACTGCATTATCTTCAGGAAATAGGATTTTTGGTCAGCTTCCTGAGTTTCAGGTGTGTTGGTGTATCCGGGGCTTGTTGTGTGAAAAATTGGTTCTGATGATGCCAACTATAATCGCTTTTGTTGTTGATGGTCTTGTGCTTTCCTCTTGTCATGTGCTTATCTCTGGTGTTAGCTGGTCTTGGTTCTCTGTCTGGAGCCTGCCTCTTGTGTTTCTAGGTTCCTGCAGGTCTCCTATGAGGAGTGTGACCCTGATACAGCAGACCTCCTGTGTGGCCTTCAGACTATGGGTTCTTCAGAGGGGCATTCAGAGGGGCATGTATACCTGTGATCTGTTGGCCTGGCTACAGTAGCTCTCCTGGGTGGCCTTCAGACCTTGGGGCCTTTAAAGATGTAGACAAACTGCTGATCTGTTGCACTGCATGCAAACAGATCTTCTGGGAGGTCTTAGGACTGTTGGGTCTTCAGAGTAGCAGTCAAGCTGTTACCATGTATATAGTTGTTCTCCTGGGGCACCTTCAGACTCGGGTCTGTTGCCCTGCATCCAGTGAAACTCCTGGGAGGCCTTCAGACTAATGAGTGTATTGCCCTGTTACCCTGAATGCTGCAGAACTCCTGAGAGGTCTTCAGACTGTGATGTCTTAGAGGAGCAGACAAGATGGTGATTTCATGGGATTTCTTTATTTTTTTTCTATTTCCATTTTTAGATCCTGGCTGATTTTGTTCAACTCCTTCACCTGTTTGATTGTATTTTCCTGTATTTTCTTAAGGGATTTATGTTTCCTCTTTTAGTACTTCTACCTGTTTACCTCTGTTCTCCTGTATTTCTTTTAGGGAATTATTTATGTGTTCCTTAATGTCCTTTATTCATCTTCATAAGATGAGATTTTATATCAGAATTTTGCTTTACAAGTGTTTTAGGGTATCCAGGCCTTTGTTCGGTGTTGAGAACTGGGTTCTGAGGGTATCAAATGGTATTGGTTTCTATTGCTTATGTTCTTGAGCTTGCCTCTTGCCATCAGGTTATCTCTGATTTTAACTGGTCTTGCTATCTCTGACTGGAGTCTGTCCCTTCTGTGCACCTGGTTATGATGGACCTCCTTATGTTAGGCTGTTTCTAACTGTTGGAAGGTTTCTGCAGTGTCTAATCTTTGATCCTGGCTCTGAAGGACATCCTGTGACCCTGATTGTGTCAGAACTCCTGAGAATCAAGTTGTCTCTGGGCGTGTGCCCAGGAGTGGGGGGCATGCGGGTAGCTGGAGTAAAAGATCTGCTCGTGTGCACAGTTTCATCCCTGGAAGTAAGATATGTCTCTGGCAGGGCAGGAGGTCCTATGTCCTCTGTACTCCTGGGGTTTGGGGTAACCCAGTTAGTCCAGGTATTGGGGTGGTGAGTCTAACCTGTGAGTCTGGTTTTGTTGGGAATCCTGGGATATCAAACTGTCTCTGGGGGCTGGGGGGTGGAGTGAGCCTGTAACACATGATCTTCTACTGCATTTAATTTTGGACAGGATATAGATGTGTCTCAGGAGGGGCAGAAGTTCCTGCTTCCACTTGTCTTGGGTGGGGGTCCCAGTTAGGCCAGGTATTGTGGTAGGAGTGTCTCACTTCTGAATCTGGTGGTTTCAGAACTACTGGGGGTCAAGCTGTCTCTGGGTATATGGGGATGGTTGTAGAGGAGAGCTGGAGCACATGATCTTCTGCTTGCTGCAGTTATAGATCAGAGGATATGTTAACTTCTTAAACCTTGTATATGTGTGTGTGTGTGTGTGTGTGTGTGTGTGTGTGTGTGTATTACTCTTAGTTTTTTAAAAAATATTTTATCACACAATGTATGCCATCAAAACCAATGTTTCACATATTTACTTATAATTCAAGTTTAATTCTTTCAGAGAAATTTTACTTTTATAAATATATTTTATGAGGAATTTTTATTCCTTTTTAACTGATTCCTATACTCATTCCTTAATGAATTATTTTAAATCTTGTGTGTGAGTTTTGGTTTGTTTTAGGCCTGATAATTATGAACTATGGAAGATTTAATTTGCATGATTCCATGTGAAAACTGTCCTCCTCCCTTTGCATTTAGATCACAGTTAAGGTATTGCTATCTGTGAAGGTGCTTATCCTCAATAATTTGGCCTTTCCACACAAGACATACTCTTTAAGCATATTTGCATTCAAACATTCAATATTATTTTTAGTTACATTCATTGGAGGAATTTAGTTATACTATTTGTTAGACTTCTCTCTTACATATGTGTGAGGTATTGTATTTGCTTGTCAGCTCTTGCCAAACTACTGCACTCTGAGACTTGGCCAAACCTTCACATTACATGTAAAAGCAAAGACTATGTCCTCACTGTAACCCCAGATAACCCATTAAAATTTCTGCCTGAGAAAGTTCAATTGAGAAAGAAAATGGACGATTTGTTCTATCAAACACATGATGACAGGCACCAGATTCCAATTTCTCAGTGCATTTACTAAGAAGTTCTTACAACTGTGAAGAAATGTCTCTTGCAACTCAGAAGCATCTCTCTCAAATACTTGAGAGCCTTTCCTTTGAAGCATCATCATTAGGAAGGATAATACCTCTGACTTCCAGTCTACTCGGGAAGATAGACTCCTAGCACTGTGAACTACCAGCTAGCAGACACAGCTAGCCTAATCACACTTTAACTGACCAGCCTGTTGTATTTTATCCATTTTCCTCGTTCAATAAGGCCTTCAAACTTTTTCTCTCTCATTCTCACTTTAAAATGTTCAGCTAGGGCACAAAGGGAATTTGAATCATTTACTGTCAGAAGTTACAGAATAAAATATGTTTTCAAAATTTGTAATTAATGTCTACATGTCTATATCTTTCACATGAGTAAACACTGAACATATTTGCCTATATTTTCAATCAGGACACATTAAACTTCTTTCTCAGAAAACTATCAGAAGCTTGTTTGGGCATGCCTTAGCATTGATGATCCCATGATTTATGTTGACCTCAGCAGTGCTATTTCTGCTATTCCAGTTCATGAGTAAGGAGGAATAGGGGAAGTTGGCACTTCCTTCAACCAGATTCCTTTCTTGTATGTGTCATTACATCTATCATCCAAAGACTATTTTCATCGTTTTTAATACAGTGCTAGGATTGAATTCAGGACATAATAAAATAATGTCTCTATGAATCAGTTATATCCAGCACCCTTGTTTTGATACTGTGTTGCTCAGATTGGTCTTGAATTGAGTTTGGATTCATTAATGGTCTCAAAATTAAGAACCAAATTCTAGCTGTATACAATCTTTCTCTTAAACTCACTGAATGATGAGCTCTTTCTTTGTGGTCCTGGTTAGTTTCAAATTAAATCATCCTCTTTTTTCTGCTTCTTAAGTACTAGGATTACAACCAGACTAAAAGCCATATATTTGATATTTCAACAATCCATCTTGACACCTGATAGTTTAGTAATCTTCTTTGAGTGATCTGAGCTTTGAACATATATATATATATATATATATATATATATATATATATATATATATATATAATATATTATATATATAATGCTAAAAAGTGTTGAAAAGATGACTATTACTAGTAAATAACAAATATTACACAATTCTCATTTAAAGCATTAGTTACTGTCTTACTGTTTATGATTACAAATGTATTTATTTAGTTTTAAGAGAAATTTTAATTTCATTGTGTTTTATTGTTTGAGCATAAACTGTCCCCTACAGAATAATATATTTGAATACTTGGTCCCAACCTGGTAGTATTTTATGGGAAATTGTAGACTCTTTAGAAAGAAGAAATTACCAGAGTGCAAATGCTACTGTGGACTTTGATAGTGCTTAAAACTTGTCTCTAATTCTTGCTAAATCTCTGTTTCCTTTGTGAAACCAGGTGATTAAGAAGGATTTTTTTTTTGCATAGAATCAGAAGGCTCAAGAAACTGGCAATGACACCTTCAAATATTTGTGTCATGTGTAATTTCAAAAATGTTCCTATTTCCTTCTGGATTCTTTATTATGTTTCATAAACCATCTGTTCCTTTTTTAACTTACTGCTGATGATAGTTGTGTGGAGATAACTGAAAACCAGTGTTTTATCCTTGTATGATTATTTTATTTACACTTAAGTTGTTGATTTTCTATTCTTTCCAGGAAAGTATACAGGATTCTCTGACTCCAAACATGTTTTATATCAACCTAGTAATATTTAATATTTTGTCATTTAGGCCCCAACACACATAAAAATATATTATGATATGATTAAAACTTCAATGTATTTAGTGGTGAAATATAAAGTTACAATGTAGTTTAAAAGTTAGTGACTATGGTTATAAAAAAGTACCACATGTTTAAAATTTGACATTTTAAAACCATCATCCAAGTCCAGTAAGCCAGGTCAATATGTAAAATGCTTGACTTAAAGCCTAACAGCTTGATTTTGATCCCTAGAACCTACATGTTGGATAGAAAAAAATCAACTACCAACTCATGCAAGCTATTGTCTGACCTTCACACTCTGGTACTTATAGGTACACATAGGTATTTACATATGGATGCCCCCCATACACACACATAGATTTACACCTAAAAATAAGTGTAATAAAATAATAACCTTGACATCTGATTAATAGTATAGTAATTTATTCCATTTAAAAAGTTAAGATAGAAAAAGAGAACATAAAATAGATATTGCTAAACAACGTTAAAAAGGAAGATTAAAGAAATTTCATATCTGTCCATGCAGAAAAATAATACTCAAATGGAAATGTGCATTTGCTCAAAAATTTCTTTGTCTCATTCTGTATATCTTTAACCTTAAGTAGATAATACTTTAACACCAAATTCTACATCTGAAAATACTGCTGTTCACTTTTCATATCCTCACGTTTTGTCTGTTTCCTTTACCTACCATCCAAAGGTGCCTTTTGGTAACAAAATGCATGAGCAAAAATTTTCACATAGTTCAGTTTTCTTCTCCCTGTAACTTAATCAAGTGACCAACTAATAGATGTTAGAGTTGCTCCAGTGTTCCTGATTTCCTCATTGATTCTAAGATGACTTAAAGCTTTAATTGCTTCCTAATATCCATGAATATAGTCAATGAAAATTCTCAAATAAGACTTGTATCACCCGCTACTTGATTGGGGCTTTATGTTATTCTTGTGGTTAATATTGTTGCTGTTTTGGTGTGTGTATGTGTTTGTGTTTGTGTGTGTGTGTGTGTGTGTGTGTGTGTGTGTGTGTGTGTGATGATAGGAATTTGCCACAGCATGCATATGGAAGTCAATGGACAAGTATAAATGCCAGTAGTCTTCACTATCCTTATTGTTGAAGTCAGCTCTCTGTTTTTATTGTTTACCATTGATATGGCAGGATAGCTGACCTCTAAATTCCTGGGTAATCTCCTGTCTCTACATTCCATCTTACCTTTTATCTCTTTATAGAGATACTGAGCCTATAGACATGTGCTGTCTCTACGTGGTTTTGGAGGATTTCAAATACTTGCTTACACTTGTGAAACAAGCACTTTACTGAGCCATCTACGTAGGTCCATTTTATGGATTTTGATGTGTATTATCTTCCAAGAAGATTCATTTTGAAGTGATCTCATGTCATACAAGTTGGATAAAGCCTTGAGACACAGGCTTTCAGAATTTTGTGTTTCCTTTTATCCACATCTTAAGCTCTCTTGCCTTAGGGTAGAGCTCTCATTGGAAGAATATGATTTCTCATTGATGTTAATAGCTATGACATAAATGTCAGATGCTTGCTAGATGTGTAAAACATTAATATAAATCAGAATACAATACTATCAACAAATCAGACGAGTAAAATATATATGGCTCAAAATCTATAATTATTCCTACCATTGCTAGACTGTGGTTCTGGGTACCTATATATTTATTTTATAAAATATTTCAGTCTCCTATATAATATTTTCTTTAAAAAATTAGAAAAATGATAAAATAATTAGAGCAGAGGAAAGGAAGTCATCCCTTTACCAGAGTGGAATACTTTTTAATTTTCAATCTTAATTGTGCTCTCTGTATTAATTTTTCTCAAGGGAATATCACTAGATATGCAAGATAAGAAATTATTACCATAGATTTTTAATTAGATTTCAAGCAAACAGGACTTCTAGACTCACAGCTACATAAATTTATAAAAATTCTGGATTTTGTTTAATTCATTATATTTTTAAAAAGCTATTATATAATGCAAATCATATTTGGGGATATTTCAAAACAGTGGATTAATTAACTATAGGGAATCTATACCTGTGTTTATATTGAATTTTATTAAGTTTATAAAGTCTTAACCTTTAATATGAGTACAGACACAGTTTAATTCCTTATTTCAGGAACTACCACTTCCTAACTCAGTATTTTATAGTATTCTGTATTAAGTGGTTTATAAACAGAAATGGTTATTATTTAAATCAGAGTTTAAAAGTCAATAGTACATGAACAATAACATATAAATTGAGTAAAATCCTCTGAGATGAAAAGCAGTTTATAAGTTATAATTTTTATTTTACACAGTTAATACTTCCACTGGTAAAATGCTAATTCCATTTAGTTCTTTTAAGTAACATATAACAACATGATTTTACTCATTTATTCATTCAGACATGAACTAGTCTCTTGACTGCCACCAAAATGTCAATTAGACATGCAAATTGCCATCAGTATTGCTATCAATGGAATGTGTAAATGTCTATACCCATTACCTTATGTGGCTAGAAAATATTGCTTCAAAGTTTTCCGTTGAAACATTTTCATTGATAGTTCATTGATTGAATTTGAAGACTTCTTTTCAAACTAACTGTTTTCTTTTTAATTATCTTCTTTTTTTCACTAAGCAAATTTAGGTATGCGATTGGCTTTTAATGGCCAGAAATCATTCATTGTTTACATATAGCTCATGGTCAAATGAGGTGACTGATGAAATATGTTCATTTATAATTTGAATTTATCTTAATAGAGGCAATAAGGGGGGATGTCTTGATTTGTTTTGACATTATTGGTTTGTATGCTCACCCAATTATTAAAGAACAATAATTTTGATTTTCAGGTAAGATAGGGTAGGAAAATACTTCTAAGCAGTTGACCTTCTTTAGATTCTATTTTCAATGGTATGTTAATATATAGTATTAGTAATTTTCTGGTGAAAATCTTATCTATATTCTTTATCAAATTATCAACCAAGTAAAAGATACAATAATATTAAGAAGATGAGAAAATTATTTCCATTTTCTAAATCATAGTAAGAGTAGAAAATAACTACATTCATTCCCAAATCAGTTTGCTAGAGATACAGAAAATATACAGATAGGTCATAAAAATTTAATATCATGAGTATATTTCTTGCTCACAATAATTGAAAAGTCAAAAAATGAAAAGCTTGAAGAGTTTTATTTAAGCCAACTATCATTTAAATACACTTGTATTGCACTAGACCATTTGAAATAGGTCCATAATCTCTTCTGAAGATCCTAAGGTAGGAGGATTGCAAGTTCGAGGGCAACCTGGCTTGTAGAATGAGTTTAATGCCAACATCAGTAAACTAAATATAGCTTAGTATAAGAATAGACCAGTTCTTGAGAGTCTATTGTCAGTGTTTCTATCATTATCTTTTGTCTTAAAATAAGTGATACATGCTTCAGAATGATAACTTCAAATTCTGACCATGCAATTTCATCCATTTTGCTGTTTTGCTTTAACTTATATTTAAAAGATGCTTTGGGTTCATTACACAGTATCAGGTTTCATGCAGACAATTGATTTCATGTATACAATGCACTTTCCCTGTATCCACAGTTCACAAACCTTCCTTTCCTAACAATAGCAAAGCTCTAGTTTTTTATCTTTACCTATTCTCATATAAAAATAACATATAATTATACGTAACTAACACAAATTCTATGGTAGACTAACTAAAGAAAATATGGCCCTTTTGTTTTCTATCTGACATTCTTCTCTAATTCCATGTATCATCCATTCTGAAATTATTCTTCTAATGCTCCCTTAGCTCTAATATGCCAAAAGACGAAAATATCTATAGACTTAGACAAAGGTGTCGTAGTTCAGACTTGTAATCTCAGAATTTAGAAACACTTAGGAAGAGTTGTTGCAAGTTCCAGGACAAACTGGGCTATAGAATGAATTAATGTCTCAAAACATAATAGTAATAGAAATATATTTTAAAGAAGGAATACACCTTGCCATTGTGAAAGAGGCAGTCTATTTCAGTTTGTCATATGGTAATACTTTGTCATCAATATTGAGGGATGCTAGATCCGCCTGATGCCCCTCTGTAGACTGCTGCTCCTGGAAACACAGCCAGTCTCCGGTGATTTCTCATTCTGGGCTCACTCTCAGCACCTGCTGTTTACACCTCTCCCTTGAGCTGCTGGAGAATGGCGTTGCCAACAAAGTCTAGCATCTTGGACCTGAGCTCCAATGCACCAGATCCCCAGAGGAAAGCCATGAGGCGTGGGCACAGTGCAAAGATGCTGGGAGACAGCTACCTGAGTACAAGGCAGTGATGGTAGGTGCAAGTGGGGTTGGGAAGAATGCTCTCACCATCCAGGTGACTCACCATTGCTTCCTGAAAGACCACGACCCCACTATCCAGGATTCCTACTGGAAGGAAGTGGCCCTGGACAACAACGGAGGAGGCTACATTCTAAATGTGCTCGAATACATCTGGGCAGGAGATTCACCGGGCTCTGCATGACCAGTGCTTGGCAGTTGGTGATGGTGTGTTGGGCGTCTTTGCTCTTGATGACCCTTCGTCTCTGGACCAGCTGCAGCAGATATGGTCTACCTGGACCCCTCACCACAAGCAGCCTCTGGTACT
>NC_045030.1:116825640-116827317 GCF_008632895.1 Mastomys coucha
TCCATGAGATTCAGAGGGCCCAGGAGGCTGTGGCTGAGTCAAACAAGAAGACCAGACGCCACAAAGCTCTGTGTACCTGTGGCTGCTCTGTAGCCTGAAGATCTTTGCCAAGCAAATTGACCCTTGTCTCATGTCAAGGTGACAGTTCTCTTGTCATAAGATTCCCCTCCCCGATTAAGTTACCACAGACATCTTATTATTGTCATTTGGTGAGGAGTTTCGTGGTAATATGGCATGTCCCTCGTTGACTGTGTTCTCAGAAACTCTATGCAAAATTAAATAAATGTTCTCAGGATTCAAAAAAAATATTGAGGGATGCTACAACTGAAGGATCAAAATCATAAAATAATTATATAAAATAATTTCTGAAGCCTTATGCCTATTATGGCCTAATAATTCACAGTCATTCATTCCACAAATAATTGTATTTGGGCTCATTTTTATCAGCTGGCATTCTTTTTATGTTTATATCAAATCATAGATTAATTGATGATATGTGTCAATATATGCAGTTATTCTGTCACTAGGAAGTGGTTTCAATATAGTATTTTCCCAAAAATATTTGGCTAAATCATGCTTTCTATTTCACATGTTTTCTATTTCATATAATGCCTTTTGAAAGTTTAGTACAGAAAAAAAAAAAAACACTGCATGAAACACTGATTCAGGGTGAAACGGTTGCTTAATTGAAAATGCAGATAGGTTATAATACTGTTACTTCCACCATATAATTATGGGTTTATTATATGCTAAAATTAAAACAATTATAGTTTTACTAATCTTATGATTGCTGAGAAAATTCTTTTTATTACCTGATTGTTCAGTTAGAATTTTGTGGCAGAGTTTTGAAGGTCAGGAGTATTTCAGATGAGTTACTTTCCTTTCATGACACAGAGATATTCAGTAATGAATTGTGCTTTCATTTTAATCACAAATTAAGTCAGTTTTTATAAGGATACTGTATCTGCATTTAAAATAAAAGAAATGCTGATATTTTCTTAATACATGATTTCCATTAAAGTCATCTTCTAATGGTTTATCATGCTTAATTGTTGAGATGCACTGTACTATGTATAAATTAATTGAATAAAAACTATGCTTGCAATCTTAATGATGTTTATGGAATTTTTACTTCATCATAATTTTAAGGTACACAGTGTGCACTTTCTTCAAAACAATTCTCTTGAAGAGCTACAATTTAGCTGTATTCCAAGTAATCAAGTAAGGCTTTTATAACTCTCCAGAGGATTAAGTCAATAAAACTATCTAAAATGGTCAGCAAGGACAGTCTCCAGATGGAAATTCCACCTGCCACCAAATCCTCCAGAGGAAAAACTCAATGGTAACAAGGAACCAGGTCTCACTCTGGGGACTTGTACCATCATTGCACTTGAACATTTAGACAGCATCAGTTGATGTGTATTTCTTTATTCAATTTAATGGAAAGAGTTGCTCAACTTCCTATTTACAATTTTTTTTTAAAATCATGAAGTAGATACTAGATTTTCAAAGATACTTCATAATTACACTTATCAACACAAATCTGATTACACATATGAAAACATTTTATTTTAGAATATTTTTCTCATGTGCTCAAAAGTTTAATATCAGAAAATTATTAGTTTTTCTGATTTTTAGTGAAATCCAGAAAACATTAAATGATAATAGAAATGGCAC
>NC_045030.1:116827501-116828631 GCF_008632895.1 Mastomys coucha
ACTTACATATTTAAACAGCAAAACTTTCATGTTATCTTCGTTTTTCTTCATAAATCTTTTATGATTTTCAAATTTTTAATTAATTACTATTTATTAAGTGCTATGTCAATAAGATTATTTTGTTTTATATTATTTAGTGTGTACGTTTCTATGTATGTTTATGTGAATTATTCACTTCTTTCTTCTAAACTGCCACCCATTCCCACTTAATACTTAAGCCCCTAGTATTTCCACTCCCTTTTATATTACAACCATTCTACTTTACTTCCAAATATATATATATGTATATATACATAATATATTTACATATATATAAATTTATTCACTTTCACTAGACATCCTAATCACTGCTCCTTCTCTCAGTACCCCACTGAAACAGTCCCTCCCCCATCCCGTTCTCCTCTGAGAGGGTGGAGGCCTCTATTAATTATTATACCAACCCTGGCAAAAATGTCTCTTTGGAGGTAGGCACATTTTCTCCCATTAAACCAGACAAAGAAGTTCATTTATGGGAATGCATTCCACTGATAAGCAACAGCTTTAGGGATAGTCCTCACTCCAGGTTTTTGGGACCCACATGAAAACAGCTGCACATCTGCTGCATTTTTTTCTTTTTCATTTTTTTATTAGATGTTTTCTTTATTTACAATATCTCCTTTCCGAGTTTCCCCTCCACAAAAAATATAAAATAAAATAAAATTAAATAAAATAACTAAAACAATCTCCTGTTCCCTTCCCCCTCCCGCTGCTCAACACCCCACACCTTCCTGCTTACTAGCCCTGGCATTCCCCTACACTGGGGTATAGAACCTTCACAGGGCCAAGGGCCTCTCCTCCCATTGATGACCTACTTGGCCATCCTCTGCTATACATATGCTGCTGGAGCCATGAGTCCCACCATGTGTACACTTTGGTTCGTGGTTTAGTCCCTGGGAACTCTGAGGGTACTAGTTAGTTCATATTGTTGTTCCTCCTAAGGGGCTGCAAACCATTCGGTTCCCTGGTCCTTTCTCTAGCTTCTTCATTGGGGACCCTGTACTCAGTCCAATGGATGGCTGTTAGCTTCTACTTCTGTATTAGTTGGGTCCTGTCAGAGTCTATCAGGAGACAGCTATATCAGGCTCCTGTCA
>NC_045030.1:116828641-116831095 GCF_008632895.1 Mastomys coucha
TCAGGGTTGTTTTGATTTGCATTTCTCTGAGAACTAAGGATGTTAAACATTGGATGGTGCTTCTCAGCCATTCAGTATTCATCAGTTGGAAATTCTTTGTTTAGCTTAGTCCCTCATTTTTAATAGGATTATTTGTTTCTCTGGAGTCTAACTTCTTGAGTTCTTATTTATATTGGATATTAGCCTTCTATCAGATATAGGATTGGTAAAGATCTTTTCCCAATTTTTTGGTTGCCATTTTGTCCTATTGACAGTGTCTTTTGCCTTACAGAAGCTTTGTAATTTTATAAGGTCCCATTTGTCAATTCTTGATCTTAGAGCATGTTATTGGTGTTCTGTACAGGAAATTTTCCCCTGTGCCCTTGTGCTCAAGGCTCTTCCCCACTTTCTTTTCTATTAGTTTGAGTGTATCTGGTTTTATGTGGAGGTCCTTGATCCACTTGTACTTGAGCTTTGTACAAGGACATAGGAATGGATCGATTTGCATTTTTCTACATGCTAACCACCAATTGAGCCAGCACCATTTGCTGAAAATGCTGTCTTTTTTTCCACTGGGTGGTTTTACCTCCTTTGTCAAAGATCAAGTGGCCATAGGTTTGTGGCTTCATTTCGTGGTCTTCAGTTCTATTCCATTGATCTTCTTGCCTGTCACTGTACCAATACCATGCAGTTTTTATCACAATTGCTCTATAGTACAGCTTATGATCCGGGATGGTGATTCCACCAGAAGTTCCTTTATTGTTGAGAATAGTTTTGGCTATCCTGGGTTTTTTGTTATTCCAGGTGAATTTGTAAATTGCTCTTTCTAAGTGTGTGAAGAATTGAGTTGTAATTTTGATGGGGATTGCATTGAATCTGTAGATTGCTTTCAGCAAGATGGCCAATTTTACTATATTAATCTTTCCAATCCACGAGCACGGGAGATCTTTCCATCTTCTGAGATCTTCTTCAATTTCCTTCTTCAGAGACTTGAAGTTCTTGTCATGCAGATATTTTACTTGCTTAGTTAGAGTCACATCAAGGTATTTTATATTATTTGTGACTATTGTGAAGGGTATTGTTTCCCTAATTTCTTTCTCTGCTTGTTTATCCTTTGTGTAGATGAGGGCAACTGATTTGCTTGAGTTAATTTTATATCTAGCTACTTTGCTGAAGTTGTTTAGGGGTTCTCTGGTGGAGTTTTTGGGGTCACTTAAGTATACTATCATATCATATGCAAATAGTGATAATTTGGCTTCTTCCTTTCCAATTCGTATCCCTTTGATCTCCTTTTGTTTTCTAATTGCTCAGGCTAGGACTTCAAATACAATATTGAATAGGTAGGGAGAGAGTTGGTCTTCTGAATTTTTTAAAGTGGGCTTTGGTGTAGTATATTTCTACATCACTTTTCAAACAACATTTCTTTTTGTTAGCTTTTCTTTTTCTCTACTTTCTTCAATATTCCTGTAACCAGACATATTTAAACCTTTCTGCCCCAAGTATTTTGCCTCCCTTCTTTCATCAATCTATTTTTATATTGCTGTGTTTTTTATATGAAACTTAACATTGAAAATATACCCTTCACTATCTTGTTTAATTTGATTAAGAAACAAAAAAGGAGAAAAAAATTAAAATATATCTAAATGGTCCCCTTCAAGGATCATGACACCTGAAGGAAAAGACTATTGGAGCTTTTTCACTGCTTATGGAAAAAGAACATATGAGTTGCAAGACTGATGTGTAGGAATCTTTGGCAGGCTTCAGAATCAGAGAAAGAAATAGCTGCCTGGATGAGTTGCTCCACAAGTGTGACTTGCCAACCCTTCTCTACAATCTTCTCAACAAAAAGATAAAGATGAAGAGGCACAGTGTAAGGACAGGAATTCAAACTATGTACTACTTCCAGAGATCTACACTACTGAGAAGAGCCTGCAGCAACCAGAGGTGGACAGCATGATAAAATGATCAAAATTATATAAGGAAAATGGTGATGATGTCCCACAGAATTCTAAGAAAGCCAGGCTTCTACCAGAAGCGTAGGAGATAGTGAAACTAAACGATGACAAGGATGCACCAATTGGCATCCAAAGCATGTCTAGAAAAGCCAGGAGAAGCAGACAAGTAGAGAAAGAGAGACAAGAATGTCCGCTCTGCAGACCTTGTTGAGATGTCTCATGATTAGAATGCTTAATATTGTACATTATTATGATATGACATCTTCATGAAAGTGTATATGTCAATCGAACTAACAAGTCTCACCTCAATACTTTTCATAAGAATTCACCTCTTTTCTTTAAAACCTGCAATTATTTGAAACTATAGCAGTGATCTGGGATTTGGGGAATGACAATACTTGGAAATACTCTTGCTATAACAGAATTAGTGACAGAAATTACGAGTTTTGTTACATGGGCATGCCAATGTTCTATGAACCCAATATAAAGGAATATACATATACATATATATATATATATA
>NC_045030.1:116831105-116836517 GCF_008632895.1 Mastomys coucha
ATATATATATATATATATATATATATACACAAATTTTATTATATACATTTGTATATTAAGCATATTGTAATTTGTTATGAACGTGCATGTGTTTTCAATTAGTGGTGTATAGATGATCAAGGGAAGAAAAGTCCCTATTTAGCATTCTATCATTATAAAAAGAATGAGCCGTAAAGTAGAATTATTGTTATCCCTGGAGCTCCTGGCTATAAAATCTAACTCTGCTTTTGAGTGCTCATGCACATTAAGAGAAAAGGAACATATATAAATATACTTATAGTCTTCAACAATACTGGAGGGCAAGTTCCCATTTCTTCTCTAATTTGCTGATTAGTGTTTTGAGACACTTGCTTGGAATGAGACCTTCTTTTTCAATAGTTATAGTGAAAGAAAATGAATGTGTTTTTTCCTATCTGAAATGACTATTGGAAAAATAGGCCTTAATTTAAAAATGAAAAATTTTTCCTAAAAAATAGTTGAAGAGGTTTGCAACCTCATAGGAAGGACAACAATACCAACCAGACCCCCCAGAGCTCCCATGGATTAAACAACCAAATACATGTGGAGGGACTCATGGCTCCAACTATATATGTAGCAGAGGATAGTGTTAACTGGCATCAAAGGGAGGAGAGGCCCTTGGTCCTGTGAAGGCTCAATGCTCCAGTGTAGAGGAATGCTAAGCCAGTGAGGTGGGAATGGGTGGGATGGGGCGTTTGTGGAGAGGAAACCAGGCAGGAGGACAACAACATGTGAAATGTAAATTTAATGATAATAATAATAATAATAATAATAATAATAATAATAATAATAATAAAAGGTACCCTGGGCCTAAAGCTAAAGGTGTTTGTGTGCTGCCTAATGTGAATTCTTAGAACCAAACTGGGGTCCTATACCAGAGCAATATGTGCACTTAATCACTGAACCATGTCTAGAACTCCAGTTCATTCAATTTTATTACTGAGCACTATTTTTTGACATTCATTAACCACAGTTAATTTACCAGTACACTAGTGGGAAAATATCTGAACTTTTCATAGTTGTCAGATACTATGTAGGAGGCATCTGTGACTAGGTTTTATGTGATCATAAGGTATCATTCATATAGGACAACTGTTCAAGGGAATGGTTTCTACATTATATGCTAAGTACAAGATCCATTGTATAATAATTTGTTAAGCCATTTATTAGAGTTTCAGGATTCATTTTCATTACTAGCACCCATATACTTAATTTGTTAGCATGAGTCAAGAAAAATAGACTGACTTCAATTTCAAATGGGAATAAGCAAACAGGAAGTCCTTCATTTGATTACCTAATTGAGTTGATTAAATGTGACATGCAGAAAATTCAAATAAAATAGTTAAGAAATAATAATGGAGAGTTCTCTAATAAGCAAAATTCATGGGATTGAGAAATGGTCTGAAAAACATTTCAATAAAAATTGATTTACAATTTCAGCTAAAGTTTATAGGTCTAGACAGCTGTATTATGCATTTTAAGCAGAAATGAGTAAAAGTCCTGAGACTCTGTAGGACTACAAATCATGAACAAAATAATAAAGTTAGCATGTGTATATGTATGTTATATCTATGTTCATGATTGTGCATTTGTGTGATTTGTGGAGGACAGTAAAAAACTTAAGTCTTCATTATCTAGCATAAATGAAGAAGGTTCCTTTGGCTGTGCATCAATACACATTCCAAACTACTTGATACCTGAGACATGGAAGATTCTCCTGTCATTGCTTCCTATCACAACATAGACGCTTGCTATTGTACTTGGATTTACATGAGCTTTAGAGATTCAAACTCATGTCCTCACACTTGTACAGCCAATTCCTTATCCATTAAGTTATTTAATCACCTCATGTTTATTTGTTAATAATGACTATAGAGCATTTTCTTAATACAGTGTTAAAAAGGAAAGCTGAGGAAAATAGGAGAAGTACTAATAGGTAAGAGTGTTTACTGTGCAAGCATGAACAACTAAGTTTATTTCCCCATAAACAATGTAAATAAACTAGAAAAGAAAAAGAAAAGGCTTCACTCTTACCTAACCTGAGTAATGTGGGGTAGAAACAGATTGCAGGAGGTAGATAGCACATATAGCCAATGGCCTAGACAAAATGTTGAGCTTTCATTCCTATATAGAACGTGCCTTAAAGGAAAATAGAGAGATGCAATATAGAAAGATGACAAAGTTCTCCTCTAGGTTCCAGGAGTTTGTATGTGTGTGTGTGTGTGTGTGTGTGTGTGTGTGTGTGTGTGTGTCTGTGTGTGTACATGTATGTGTGGTGTGTGTGTGTATGGGACTAGTGAATATACACACTCACATGTATACACCATATACACATATACTACATGCACACCATACTCACACATACACACAGAAACACACATACATACTCACTGAATATATACCACACACACACACACACACAAATACACACATACTATATATACAGTACACATACAGTCTTTATATCTTTACAAAAAAAGGTATGAGTACATCATTGTCACTTTCCTATACTGTGGGATCTTCAGTCAAAAACTCTAAGAAGTAATAATTTCTTTCTAGGATAGTTGTTATATTTTCTTTATGATATTATTATAACACATAAATATAAAATTTACAATCAATTTATATGCATTATGTGGATTATAAACTTTTGGTGTATATAGTGTGTCTTATTTACTTCTATATCACCTATCCACTAGTAGGAATATTTTAAAAATTCAACTTCAATAAATGCAAACTGTATTGAATTGTTCCAGACAATAGAAAATATTTTCCTACAGTTATTTCCAAATGAAATAGAAAATCAATTTGAAAAGATCATAAAATGTTATAGAATATAATATTTTCATATGCAGATAGGAAAAACTGAAAAATAAGAAAAAATGATCTAAGGATATGACAATACTTCATTACTTGATTAATTTGATTTTTGGTTTCACAAATGGAAAAATTAAGGACTATACAGAGAAGAATGGCTTTATTGTCTTGACCTTGACATTTTCAGCCTCCAAAACTGAGCAATGAAATATGTTATTTATAGAAAATGAAATATAAGTTATTTTTATTAATCATTTTATTCATTTACATTTCTTTTTAATTGGGCATTCTGTTTGTTTACATTTCAAATGTTATCCCCCTTCCCGGTTTCCTCTCCAAAAAACCCCCATCCCATCCTGCTCCTCTGACTCCAAGAGGGTGCTCCCCAACACACCCACCCATTACTGTCAGATTGCCCTAGTATTCCCCTATGCTGGAGCATCAAACCTTCATAAGACCAAGCAAGACAAAGCCATTCTCTGCTACTTGTGCAGCTGGAGCCTTGGGTCCCACCATGCATATTCTTTGGTTGGTGGTTTAGTCCATGGGAGTTCTAGGGGCTTCTAGATGGTTGGTATTGTTGTTCTTCCTATAAGGTTGCAAACCCCTGCAGCCTTTTCAGTCCTTCCTATAACTTGTACATTGTGGTTCCCCTGCTCAATCTGATGGTTGGCTGCAAGCATCCCCATCTTTATCAGTAATGTTCTGGCAGAGCCTCTCAGGAGACATCCATATCAGGCTACAGTTATCAAACACTTCCTGGCATCAACAATAGTGTTTGGGTTTGGTGGCTGCATATGGAAGAGATCCTCAGAGAGGGCAGTCTCTGGATGACCTTTCCTTCAGTCTGTGCTCCATTCTTTATCCCTGTATTTCCTTTAGACAAGAGCAATTCTGAGTTAAAATTTTGAGAGGGGTGGGTGGCCCCATCCCACAACCAATGACCATCCCTAAATTCTGGATATGGTCTCTACAGGTTCTCTCTCTCTTTTGTTGTGTATTTCAGATAGTATCATTTCTTCTGGGTCCTGGGAGCCGCTTGCATTTCTGGCCTCTGGAACTTTCTGTTTGCTACCTTCAGTTCCCCATCCCCCATTGCTTCACACCTCTGTTCAATTTCCTGACTCTCTGTACATCTCCCTGTCTCCCCCTACACTCATCCTGCCCCCTTTTTCCTCTCCTCCTTCTCTCTTCCTCTTGTCCTGCCCACCCTCTATGCCATTCTGAGTGTACTAAAACAGTATAATCTTACTCATAAAAACATTCTTAAACTAAATCTAAAAATTATCCTGTTGTATATAAGAACATAGACGAATATTAGAAAGACATGCCCAATTAGCAAGAAAACAATATCATTGTGGATTTATTCTAAAGGGAATTTGTTCAAAAATATACTGAAACTATTGAACAGTAACTTAAAAATACTGAAAAAAATAGATCATATATGAATGTATATGATCTATTATACATACATATATGATCATATACATATATATATGAGCAAACTATACATTTGTTGCTAATATCTTGCCATAGAGATAGCTAACCTCAAGATACTTACTTTCCTGTTATCAGTCTTGTAGCTGATTTTTCTCAGAAGAGTACAGTCTCTATAAGCTACCTTTATTAGTTAGTTTTCTACTACTGTGTTAAAATACCACTGCCAAGCCACTTTATAAAAGGAAGAGTTTATTGGGATTTAAAATTCTAGATAACAGCCTGTGGTAGCAGAGCAGAGGAATCACCAATGGAACAAGGTGAGAACTAACATTGTCAAACATAAGCATGAAAGAGAAAAAACAAACAAAATAAACAATGCAATGAATCCTTAAACTCTTAAACTTTACCTCCAATGATGTACTTCTTCCAACTAGACTATACCCCCTAAAACTGTGGAAACCATGCCACCAATTGGGGCTAAGATTTCAAATATCAGAGACCATGGAAGATATTCTCATTCAAATCATCAGGTAACTAAAGCAAAATTACATATGATGTGGTATATCAAGACCTACAATTTCATATTTAAGAAAAAGAATATTGACCATTAATTAAAAATAAATGAGACAAAATATCAAATAAATGTGCTGAGTAAACTTTTGAAATTTACTAATTTATAATTACTTCATCTGATATTTTAAAATGCAATATATTATAGGCAAATAAGTATACCAAAATTGTACTTTCCTTGCCTATTTTCATGATGCCAAATTATTGACACAAGTAACAAAACATGCTATCTTATAGCATATTGAGTGTGAAATTGGACACAAAGCCGTCAAGTAATTACAGTATTCTTGAAAGTCCTCATTCTTCCAAGTTCTGCAAATCAATTGTTATTTAAAACTGCTACCCACTAAAATTATTTTAATAAATTTTCAATATCACTTTCTTAAACTATTATAAATTTTAACTGTAGTTTGTATTATTGGGAATTAAGAAAAAAACTTTTATTTTCATAGTTATATTAAAGAAGCTTGTTTGTTTTTGTTTTTTTTCTTTTCTTTTAATTTTTTATAAGATATTTTCTTTATTTACATGTAAATTTCTCCATTCCCAGTTTCCCCTCCAAAAAAC
>NC_045030.1:116837380-116847286 GCF_008632895.1 Mastomys coucha
TTAACTATGGAGCAGAGACTGAAGGAAGGGCAAGCCAGCCTAAATATAGCTATCTCCTGAGAGGCTTTTAATTTTATAAACTTGGCTTTACATTTCTTAATAAATTTCATTAAGAAAATCTTTGAGTGCTTTAATGAGCGTATAAATTAGACAAGTCACTATCTGAATTTATGTCTTAATTAGCAATATAATGAAAGTTAAAATAAATAAAAATATGAATTCTCTATTAGAATTAAGTTCAATATTAATATTAGAGAGGTAATTTCACCATCACCCAGAGAAAAATAGGGAAATAACTATGCATCCCCATTTAATTGTGAACATAAGGCAGTTCCAGCTCACAGGAATAAGGTAAAAACCTTACACCTAATTTAAGTAACTTAATTCTCATCATGGCCAAAATTATACTTGAACTTCCAATAGGGATTTCTTTGACTGTTGTTCAAATACTCAGGTTAAAGTCTTTCCAGAATACAGAGGAAGCTCTATTAAGTAATATCACAATTTAAATATTACTGATTTAGAAATATTCTATTATGAAATATTTTTCTTAAAGTATTTTTTGTGTTTGTCTTAAAATAGAGTAGAATTTTTAAATTTAAACTGTCATTCTTGCCTATAACATCTTGAATTTATTAATGATTATTTAATGGGTTTTTTATTAAATAAAACAAAGCACAATTATCAACACACAAATAAAGAAATGCATATGACTTGACATGATGTTTGGTGATGCTTTGGTAGATCTACTAGAAGGTCTACTACCAGCAAATAAATGGAAAACAAGTCTTTATGTCTAATAAAATTGCCAAGTCTATACATGGCAAGCAGCAATAACAAATCTCTGAACTCAGAATATAAAATCTTAGCTACTAAAATCTCAGCTGAAAGGTATTAAAGCAAGAAAAATATAAAGGATAAAAGGAAGAAAATCTAAATACTCAAAAAACTCAGTAGTCTAAATAAAGTGAGAGTAGAAATAAATAGTAGGCAATTCTGAACATATCCAAAAGAAAACAGAGAGCCTCCAAAAGACAGAGATATTGGTCACAAGGTGGTTTTCTTTTTTTTTTCTTTTCTTTTTTCTTTTTCTTTTTTCTTTTTTTTCAAGAGTGTTCTATACCCAATAAAAGAGAAAATAATGAAATTACAAGACCTAAGAACTGGGCCAAAGCCAGTACATTGCTGAAAAAAGTATACGCCTCAAATACTGAGAGACCAAATCTTTTGCATTCAGATTCCATTTTGGAGAACTTTACCTAAGGTTGAACTTAAGTTAACTAATAGGCCAGTACCTAGTACCAGTTTCCTGGCTATTCCTCGACAAGATCTATATCTAACAGTACTTTCCAGGTTACCCCCTAACAAAACCAGCATCTAGCACCAGTTTCAGGTTTTGTCTCAACAAATCTGCACCACCAGGTTACAAGCCTGCCCTTGGTACATCATTTCCTGGCAACTACCAATCACAAAACACAGAAGTCAAGTTTATGGGTTTCCTCCCAGCACCAGACAATTATGTTAGAGACCACAATATACCCCCCAAGTCAGATACCCCCTTTTTGCCTCTATAAATGCTTGACAGAAACAAGGCTCAGGGCTCTACCCTCCTGCTGTGTCAGGGTTGACAGGGAGCCCAAGCTTGAGCTTGAATAAAGAGACCCTAATATGATTGCATCAGAATCACCTACTTGGTGTTCTTTCAGGATTCACAAATATCTCCTTTGACAACAATACTACTTTGTAAGTGAGGAGACATGATGAGTAAGTGGATGGTGTGACAATCTTGACAATGGCATAGAAAGAGACAAATAACACATGGCCATTCAGGAGGGCTTCTACTCAGGGACCTAGGGAAGAGACATAAAATCAAAAATCTGAATTTTATTTTACTTTTTACTAAATTTTGTTTTATAGGAATTATAGATTATAATATTTTCATATTGTATATAAATATTTGAATATGGGGATTTAATTTGAGGATTATAAGCTTTTGAGTACTATAATGGAATCAGTTTAATTTCAAATATTGAGAAGACATGGTTAACCATATTTAAATAAAGATCAAAGATTAAAATAAAATTTGAATAGTCACAAAAGTATATATTTTGAACTATACTTGTTTGCTTAAGAAGATAAACTCTTAAAATAAACATAAATTTTTAAACATTCATTGAAAATAGACAAAATTTAATCTATATCTGCATATGATCATAACTAAAATTATATAAAATATATGTTTAGCAAGAATGTGGGAAATAAAATAACTAATATGAAAATATAAATATTTAGCTGCATTTGAAAGCAGGTTTGTACTTTCTTTCAAGAATTAAGTATGGAATTACTAAATGATTCATGAAGTCTATTTCAACTTATATATAAAAGACAATCAACAAGATATTTCAAACGATAATGGAGCCGAAACTTAAAACGACATCATTCTTAACTGTCAATAGATTAATAACCACTGGTTCTGCAACTGATGTCTTGATAAATAAGATGTAGTATGCTGTAGTGTAACTTCATTCTGGATTGGAAATGATCTTTGCTATCTTGAAGTAGAACAACTAAGGCTACTGGCAGGAGGTTCTCTTGACATTAGGCCTGTTAACATTCTCTCATGATGACATAGAGTCTTATAAGCCTTTTATTATACTCTGTAGGCACTTCTAGATCTCCCTGGGATTAGATAACAATTTACTTGGAGATGATATATCTTCAGTGGTTCAGTTTTCATCAGTTGTCCATGTTGATATTTGGACATGTTATTGATGCAGCTCAAAAGATTGAATAATTCATGCTCCTGTGAGTAACTTCAATAAACTCATTGCTTTACTGAGTTGAATTTGAATTGAATTTGTTATTTGAACTGTTGGTCCACTCTCCATCAAAGCAGACATTTATTCACTTGTCTCTGGGAAATAATCATACAATATATGCTTTTGGTTTCAAAACAGGAAAAACTCCTAAACCAAGACATCCAGGAAATCAAGGACACAATGAAAAGACCAAACCTCCAAAAAAACCAAACAACACAATCAAAAAATGGGATATAGAACTAAACAAAGAATTAACAACAGAGGAATCTTGAATAGCCAACTGTTGGTCGCCTGTGCCAATGTAAATAAAATAAAGGGTTCTTCTGGTAATAGGAGTAATAAATAGATAGGAAGAGATTGAAGGAGATAAGAAGAGGTAGGCTAGCCATACTGTACCTTACCCACGTGGGAAGATAAAAATATTAGACAACACAAGTTCTGGTCACTCAGTCATCTTGAATTTTAATGTATCTCCTTTGATCCCGCAACAGGTAAAATACCTGGGGCAAAAACCCTTCCCCCAAAATATGTCATTGTAACAGTCCAATCAGTGACTTCCTTCTTGCTCTGTGGGGATGGAGCTTCGGAATGTAACCGGAGCTAGGTTTCGCTCAACGGGCGGACAGCGCTGTGCTGGGGCCCAAATGGTTGCTGTTTACTGTCCGGGCTTTGGGGAGGGAGTCCACAGCCAACAAGCACTTAAAGAAACGTTCAAAGTCCTTAGTCATCAGGAAAATGCAAATCAACCCTGAGATTCCACATTACACCAATCAGAATGATCATGATTAAAAACTCAGGTGACAGAAGATGCTGGCTAGGGTGAGGAGAAAGAACAAAACTCCTCCGTTTCTGTTGGGATTGCAAGCTGGTACAACCACTGTGGAAATCACTCTGGAGATGTCTCCTATAATTGGAAATAGATGTACTTGAAGACCCTGCTGTGACCACTCTTGGACATATACCCAAAAGATACCACACCATACCACAAGAGCATGTGCTCCACTACGTTCATAGAGGTCTTATTTGTGATAGCCAAAAACTGGAAACAACCCAGATGTCCCACAACAGAAGAATGGATACAGAAAACACGGTTCATTTACACAACGGATTATTCAGTTGTTAGCAATGAGAACATCATGAGATTGCAGGCAAATGGGTAGAACTAGAAAATATCATACTGAGTACAGTAACTGAGACCCCAAAGGATATGCATGGTGTGTACTCACTAGTAAGTGAATATTAGGCAAAAATGTATATAATATTCAGGGAACAATCCAAGAACTCAAGAAGGTTTAGAAGTGAAGGAGAGCCTAAGTGAGGATGCTTTAATCCCACTTGGGAGGGAGAAGAAAGCAGAGGGCAGAGGGAGGGAGGGAACTTGTTGGGGGAGTGGAGAGGGGAGGGGCAGGGGAAAAGAGGAAAATGGGAAATGATCAGGTATTTGGGGGAGGGGCCAGGGGTGAAGTTTCTAGAGTAAGCACAATGAATAGAAATATACAATCTCTGTAGGTGGATGGTTGGGGGACAATCTAGAATGTACCAGAGACCTGGGAGTAAGAGAATCTCAGGACTCAAACTGAGGGACCTTAGATGAAATACCCAATAGTGGGGAGAGGGAAGTTGTAGAATTCACCTGCACTAGAAAGGCATTGCATCAAGTGGAGGGATGTTAATGCCATCCCACTATCAAAAACACTGACCCAAAATTGTTCCTGTCTAAAACAGGTGAGGGAAAGCTAAAGCCCAGAAAAAAATAGTTCTATAAAAGGAAGATTTCATTTTTGGATTTGGTATCTTTTGTAAGTTTGGAGAAAGTATTATGTTTTATTGTCCTGACACAAAGTCCCATTGATGAGAAATTCGCATGTAAATAAAGAAAATATCTAAAATAAAAAAAAAGAAAGGATAATATTTGATATTTAAGTTAGTGAAGCTGATACATTTTTAGGTACAAACAGAATGGTTGCACTAAATGTAAAAGGAAGATACTTACTTTAAATTTACTGTGATAGAACTATGCATTTCCATCTTTGACAATTACAGTGCTGGGGGCTTTAAAGAGGATTTTTAAAGGTTGAATATATTAATATATAGATATGTTTAAACTATCTTTTATTTTATGTGTAAATTTCAGAGCTTTTGTAAATGTCATCACTTAAAGACCATATATTTTATTAAATAAATACACTATGTGCACTTTCTATTCATGTTCTATGTGCATCAAGAAATCTACAAAGAAGAATTGGGAAAATGATAGACTAAATTAAATATAAATGACTTATTTCCAGCACCATGTCTGAAAGCTTTAGGAGATACTGTGAAAAATGTAGACTTACATGTGATAGGAAGCCCCATGTAGAAAATGTATACAACTCCAAAGACTGTATTGAAATATTTCTGGAATAGCAGAAATTCACATGTTTATCAAAAATATAAATGATCTGAGTTGACTTTTTAGGTCTTTAGTTTATAAGAAGTAAATTGTAGATTTTTTTTTCTATAACTAAACCAATGCAATAGATTGAAATTGAGGAAATGCTTAATTTTCACAGTTTAAGTTATGTTAAGAGTTGACTGTTACGAAGTACCTGTTCTGATCTGTGAATTCTAATTGTTATTTTTTATTAGATATTTTCTTTATTTACATGTTATATGATTTCTCCTTTCCCCATTTCCCCTCCAAAAAAAAAAAAGAAAAAAAAAAGCAACCAGAACAAACCCCTGTTCTCTCCCCCTCCCTCTTCGCGCCACCCCACCCTCTCCCACTTACTGGCCCTGGTATTCCCCTACACTGGGGCACAGACCCTTCACAAGGCCAAGGGCCTCTCCTCCTGTTGATGACCGATTTGGCCATCCTTTACTATACACATGCTGCCAGTGCCATCAGTCCCACCATGTGTACTCCTTAGTTGGTGGTTTAGTCCTTGGGATACACAAGAAAATCAAGAAAAGGAAGACCAAAATGAAGACACTTCATTCCTTCTTAAAAGGGGGAACAAAATACCCATGGAAGGAGTTGCAGAGACTAACTATGGAGCAGAGACTGAAGGAAGGGCACTCCAGCCTGATGTAGCTATTTCCTGAGAGGCTCTGACAGTACCCGACTAATACAGAAGTAGAGACTCACAGCCATCCATTGAACTGAGTACAGGGTCCTCAATGAAGGAGTTAGAGAAAGGACCAAAGGAGCTGAGGGGTTTGCAGCCCCTTAGGATGAACAACAATATGAACTCTAATTGTTACTAAAGGATAAAACTGTCTCACTACTTATATATAAACATCTGGTGGAACAAGGTCAAATATTGAAAGTAAATTAAACTCTTTCTAAAAAAGTTCAATAAACACAAAATTGAAGCATTAATGTGGATACATTTTTGTAAGGAATATTTAAAAGAATTCGGGAGCTACATCCTTAAAGAAAACTAACTCTCTCCCCAAAGCCTCAGTTTGTTCCTAGATTTCCACCTCAATGTGGTAGCTTACCAGCCCCTCTTTCCTTCATGTTGAAATATTGATGCACTTGATATTGTGAAATTTTTATACAGGTATCCACTTTTTTGTGAATTCATGAACACAACAAATCCTGTTATGTCCAGAACACACTGTTTCATTTCTAGTCATTTACAACTGTGAGTTATAACATCTTTCCATTACTCTTCTGAGATGCTCGTTGAGCCTTGGAGATGAGGTATGATATAGAAATTCTATTTGTGGCTGGACTCCCTACAGTCACTTTCTCTGTACAATTTGACAAGCTGTGAATTTTTGAATTAAATACCATCCACAGGGGGGAAAATATCTGGTGAGATCTGACAGCTTCACTATAGATACATATTTATGAATAACCAACCTAAAAGGCTTGAGAAGAAATGAAGAATCCCAAACAGGTGAATTTGAATAGAAAAGATCAAAATGGCAAAGATACACAATGGGAGGAAATACAGTGACAAAGTGTGGAGCAGAGACTGAAGGAAAGACCATCCAGAGACTGCCTTACCTGGGGATCCATCAAATATACAGTCACCAAACCCAGACACTATTGTGGATGCCAATAAGTGCTTGCTGACAGGAGCCTGATATAGCTGTCTCCTGAGAGGCTCTGCCAGTGCCTGACAAATACAGAGGTGGATGCTATCAGCCAACCATTGGCCTGTGCACAAGGTACCCAATTGGAGGAGCTAGAGAAAGGACTGAAGGACATGAAGGAGCATGCAAGCCCATAGGAGGAACAGCGATATTAATCAACCACCCCAGAGATCTCAGGGACTAAACCTCCAACCAAGGAGTACACCTGGTGGGACTCATGGCTCCAGATGGATATGTAGCAGAGGATGGCCTTATAGGACAGCAATGATAGGAGAGGTCCTTGGTATTGTGAGGGCTTGATGCCCCAGTATAGGGCAATGCCAGGACAGGGGAGCAGAAGTGGGTGTGTTAGTGAGCAGGGGAAGTGGAATGAGATAGTGGAGGTTTTGGAGTACGGAAAAGGGATAACATTTGAAATGTAAATAAAGAAAATATCTAATAAAAATAAAATGGGGCTGTTTGCCCCCTCCTCACTCCCTTACTCTCTTACCCTCTTACTCTTTTACCCTGTCTGTCCCTTCTTTCCTCATTCCTCCCACCTCTCTCTCCACATGTTCCTTACTCCCTTAACTCCTCTACCCATGCCCTAAATAAAATCAATTCCATACTAAACCCTTATATGACTGGTACCTCAGGGGGAAGGAATTCCTCTGCATGGCTCTACATAGGTACTCCCTACCTCCACATAATAACTTGCTTCTACCACACGTATACTGACTCTTTTTTATAAAACACAACAAGCCTTAGGTGAATTGCCCTAAATTTGGTTCCATGTTAGCCTGTTTTATAGTAAGAAGAGTTATTAACATATTCTCTCCATCTGAATATTACATGTAGTTTTAAAAAGTTTTGGAGATATTAAGCTATTGAGAGACTTGCAGTGGTTCTTATTTTTGTATCAACAAGACTGGGACCCATGATGCTGGTAATTGGTCTAAAGTGTGGATATTTTCATGAAAGTCTTTTTTAAATGCAAGCAATATTTAAATTGCACAGAATGAAAAATGTTTATCTTTCGTCACAAGTGTGGTCCTTAAATAATTAACTATTGAAAAAGAATGATGTCCTTGGCATAAGAAAATGGAATTGTCCTGCATATTGCTTTAGATTGGAATTTTTGTTCTATCTGGGGTCTCCAGACTATTGGTGGTCAATCTTAAACATTCCAGAGTACATTGCTCATAAAATAATTCAGTCTAATTAATATTCCTCCATTATTTATTTATATGTATGAATGCATACAAGTATATATATATATATATTAAATTAATCAGTTCTCTAGAGTTTTGTTAATACAGTATATATTATCTAAAAAATATTCCTAATGTGAAAACATTTTACATATCCAGTCTAAAAATACTATGCTTTATGACTGAACACAGCTCCACTAATGTTAATGATTTCTCCAAAAGACATATATTATGCAACAAACTTCTTAAACGTGGGAAGAGGAGACAGTACTTATCATTGAATTGGAGGAATTTAAAAGAAGAGTAATGTCATAATAAAAACAAACACAATCCTCAAAGACATAAAAACTTTGTGATGAATATATAATTAGTAAAAATGAAGCCTTGTACTAAAGAAGAAACAAGACACCAGAATTTCACTATCAATTAAGAATGTTCATATTGAGGAATTCAAACATTTTTGCCATTTTGTACACATACATAAAACCTGTAAATGGAAAATGAGGGTGACCTCTGGGTTAAAAATAAGCTGAATTACAGTTTCAACAACAACAATTTCAACAACCCAAGAGAAGTGTGGAATGGTTGCTTTTGTTTTTCAATGGAAGGAATGTGTGTTGGTTACATTAACCTCTTAGCTGTCCACTTCATTACATACAGCATTTTAGTAGTCTATATTTTACCATAAAACTTTAGTATCAAAAATGGTAGTGAAGCCACTAGATTATATCTCAGTGGGAGAGGTTATTATTACTATTTAGGAGGCTGCCTACCCAATTTTCAGCTTTTGTGAAATATCTCATTGTAATGTAAATTTATAATCCAAATTAGGTCATATAAAAGACACACGTAGTACCGTTTTCTGTTTTTTTGTTTGTTCTTTTGTTTTTGTTTTTTGTTTGTTTGGTTGGTTTTACAAACAATATGCCTAGATTGGGCAGATCTAAGGCTTTACTAACTTATTCCTCAGCTATAAAGCCCTTTTATACATGCTGTTTCTCCTAGCCATGTGGTGGTTCTGATACTTGGCAGTTTCCTTCTTTTTCATCTCCCCCTACCCTGTCTCTCTCTCTCCCTCCTTCTCTCTCTGTCTCTGTCTGTCTCTGTCTCTCACTCTCTCTGTCTCTCACTCTCTCTCTCTCCTTCTATATCTTTCCTTGTAACCCTCTCTCATGATGCTCCAGTCCACCTTTCTCCTTCCATTGCCCAATCATAAGCTCTAGCTTTTTATCAACTACTTAAATTGAGGAGAAGGTTCTCATGGCATCACTTAAATACATGAGCATATGCTAGTCAGGGACAACCACATCTTGAGGAAATAATATTTAACATTAGAATACAAGTAGCCTCACTATATCCCAGTGACAAAAGTTGTTGTAAAACCTAATTGTTCAAAAATTTAAAAGGCAAGTATCACAAGATCTCCGAGAAAGTAAAGATACTCTAAATTGTAAAGCATTCATATAGGAGCTTGGTATAAAAGAAAAGTATATTCTAGTAGGTGGAAAGGAGAAATGATGGTACAGTTCTTAATTTTACTGTTTTCAACATAATAGTTTTATTAATTATTTTGGAATTTCTAATAATGCACCCTGACCATAATCAGTTTGCAATCATCCCAAATCTACTTCCTCACCCTGTGAACTCCCCTTTTATAAAAAAAAAAGAAAGAAAAATTATATACCAAGTTCAATTAGTGTTGCCCATGGAGCATGTACAAAATGCCAGTGGCTAGCCCCTTAAAGAAAACAGAAAGCTGAGTTCTTTGTCAGAAATTATTTTGTGTGTTATAGCAGATAGGCCTGCATTCA
>NC_045030.1:116847679-116849338 GCF_008632895.1 Mastomys coucha
TTGGTCTTGTGAAGGCTCGATGCTCTAGTATAGGAGAATCCCAGGACAAAGGAGCAGGAGTGGGTGGGTTAGTGAGCAGAGGGAGGGGAAATGGGACGGGGGCGGGGTTTGGAGCAGGGAAAGGGGATAAACTTTGAAATGTAAATAAACATAATATCTAATAATAATAAAAAGAAATGAAATAAATCTTTCCTCCTCTAACTTGCTTGTTGTTAGAATATGTTAATCATGGCAAGAGTTGTCAAATTAGAAAAATGACCTTTAAAATCACAAATTCAAACTTATCCAACATTGATCACAACTCCTTCTAGGAAAGAATGACAACCAAAATTAAAAATAAAAAGTAGCAATCCCTATGTGATAGGTTTTGTGTTTAATCCCCAAACTGGGGATGCTGAGACAGGAGGATACTCATCACTTTGAAGAAAAACTATACAATGAATTCCAGGGCAGTCTGGGTTTCAAAGTGAGTCATATCTCAAAACAAAACAGAACATGTGAGTAATAATTGGGCGAAACAATTCTCTGTGCCTGCATAAAAAAATAAAATCTTTAAACTCTCTCTTAGAAGCATCTCTTCACATCCTTCTAAATTCTGCTTTTACAAACCAAATGTATACAAATAACGTTCATGTAATTGGCTTATATGCTACACAGGGAGCCAGCCTTTGTTGGGCAATAAATCTTCTTTCCAGCCTTATCTATCATGTATTGTTTCTAATTTCTCTGTTTATATTTATATAAATCTTCTGTAAGTGTCTCTGCCACATATCACATCAAACAGAGAAGTCATAAAGTCAATTTAAAATATTGTTTTAGTTCTTAAATCCATAAAGCTAAATGTATTAACACGTCTTCTACTTTGACTTACAATTATTAGTGGGACATGCTGCTCAAAACAAATATTGAAAATATGTCTGTTAAATGGATTAGCACAATTAAGTCATGTGTTTATAATCAGAGTCCTATAACATATTTTATTTTCCACAGATATACTGTGATGAAACAACTTTATATAAAATATAGGAGAAATTTAGTAATGTCACACATTACTTTATACTATTTTAAATTGTTTGACAAAATAATAAAGCATTTCATTTGAGTTGAAATTGTACTACGTCCTCCTCCATATTTCTAGTGGAGAAAAACCTTAATTGTAATTTATAATTGTTTCTAATTTTGGTATCTTGAGTTGATTTGTCATACTTTTGGTATTAATTTTTTGTTTACTCTGTGTGTGTGTGTGTGTGTGTGTGAAAGAGAGAGGGAGTGAGAGAGAGATTTATAGATGCATATAGAAGTATGTGGGACACAACATGCATAGGGCTGTGGAACATCTCACTAAAGCCATTTCACTAAAATTGGTCTATCCTTCCACCTTGTTTTTCAAGCAGAATCAATGGCTCTTCCTGTTTGGCAGTTGTCCATGAGCTTTTTTCAGTAATATTCGATTTTAAAGCCTATTTGAATATTATGTTCTATTAAAGGTAAACAGTTGTTATTTAGTGTGTTTTTTACTTAAACATTCCCTGTGACCTGAATAAAACTAAAATTCCTAGAGTGAGAAAAAAATTAGGACATGTTTATCAATTTATGTCAAATACTATTCATCGATAGGCTTTGTAAATATTTTTATTTTTAACTTGTGTTTTATGTGTG
>NC_045030.1:116849405-116850475 GCF_008632895.1 Mastomys coucha
ATATATATATATATATATATATATATATAAAACCTGTAACTCACAAATGATATAAAATTTATGCTTGTGAGATTGAGTTAATATGCTGAAATTAAATCATACTAATTTTTTATAAATGTCATAGATTCATCTTGTTTATGACTGAATAGAATTAAATTGCCTCTATGTCCATTCATCTGTTCTTAGACATGTATACTAATGTTATAAAGCAACTATCTCAAATAATGCTTTAGTACACACAGATGGGCAAATATCTCTATGGAATATTGATTTTGAGTTCTTGAGGTATATCCAGGAGAAGTATACCCAGGTCATATAGTAGTTCTGTTTTCAGTATTTGAAGAACCTCAATACTTATTTCAAAAATATTTGGACTAATTTACATCCTGAAAAGTGGGATAAAATTGAATCCCCTCTAACATTCACTATTTTCTTTCCTTATTTTTTTAAAAGTCATTTTTGTGTTCTTATACTTCTTAATATTTATAAAATTTTAAAAATGATATCTGATAATATAATGTTTGAATACATTATATTTGCATTTTTATACCTGGGTAACACCTCCTATGTCCTCAACCCATGCCCTCCTCAATTCATGACTTTTTATTTTATGATTACTTTTGTTATAGGTGAGCATCTGTGTTCCTTCCAATAAAGCAGGTTTTAGGTTCATTTAAACAGCTGTTGGCTACCTACAGGGTATAAGAGTCAATATGGTGCTGTTGATGAAATTTGCCAATCTCATTATTATGATTCTGAAGTTTTACAGCTTTGTAAAATTCTAGATAACTTTTCTTTCTTGTTATCTTACTATATCTCATTTATTTGTTTTCTTAATGAAATGTGTCCTGATTGATTAAGATGAACAATGCACCAAATTTGTAGATAAAATTTTAGTTACTGAGGTTAACATGTAGAAAAATGCAAATTGATCCATTCCTTTCTCCTTGTACAAAGCTCAAGTCCAAGTGGATCAGGGACCTCCACATCAAAGCAGATAGGTTAAAACTAATAGAAGAGAAAGTGGGGAAGAACCTCGAGCAAATAGGCACAGGAGAAAATTTCCTGAA
>NC_045030.1:116850486-116854549 GCF_008632895.1 Mastomys coucha
TGTTTTTTGGAGGGGAAACTGGGAATGGAGAAATTTACATGTAAATAAAGAAAACATCTAAAAAAAAATTTAGTTACATAGCCAATTTACACTGGTAAAACTTCTGATCCATAAGCATGAGAGAACTTTGCATCTTCAATTTCTTTCTTCAGTGCTTTAACAATTTAGTAAAGTCTTCTTCTAGCACCTCCACCCCCACTTTGAAAGCTATTACATATTACATTGTCTTCTTGTCATTAACACATTCATTAGTGGTATGTAAGAAAATACAGGGATTTGTAATTTTCTTATATATCCAGTATTTGCTGAAAGGGTTTACTAGATCAATACATTTTTTCCTGGGAATTCTATAGGACAATTTTTGTATAGGATTATATTTGCAACTAAGGATGTATTGACTTTTCTCCTTATTATTGTGTAGTTCTTTCATATGTCTTATTGTTCTAGCTTAGGCTTCCAGAAATAAATTAAAGTTAAAGAAATACCGGAAAGAGAGGTAACTCAAGCATGTATGACCATTTGCTACAGAAGAATGAGGACTTAAACATCCACATAACAAGATTTGTATGGTCACATGCATACCTGTAGGTCATCAACTGAAATTGATAAAGATAGAAGGACGACTAGAGCTTGTGGCCCACCAGCCTAGCCTAAATACAATTTCTGTGAGAGACTCTGTCACAAAGAAACAAGAAAAAATCATGGAGGACAACTGATGCTCTATTTTATCCTTTGTGCATATATACCAATTTATACAACCAAACATACCTTGCACACACACGGGCACAACAAAGGAGGAAAAGTAGTTTAACAAACAACAACCATGTTTTACTCTTAATTTTATTGGAACTAATCATAATTTTCTCCTATTTAATAAACTATTGGTTTGAGTAGTTAGTATATTTACATGTGTTCCTATTTTTTTAAATTTCTTCACTGTTTTTGTGATAAATGATACTGGATTTGTTTGTAGGCCTTTTACTGCATCTGTTGATACAATGACACTGCTTGTATTTGATGTTTTACATGTATTGATGTATGTATGTTAAACTGTCCTTGCCTAATTTGAATGAAACTAACTTGATAGTCATGAGTGATCTTTTTGATTTGCTGTTAAATTGAGTTTGTCAGTACTGTATTGAAAACCTGTGCATTTATGTTAATCAGCAATACATTGGCCTTTAGTGTCCCTCTTTATAATTTTTTCTGTATTACTTTTCAATTATTTGTTTTGACCTTTTCTTCTTTGAGTGATGAGTTAATAATAGTTTGAAAAGCTATGTCTGTTTAGTTTTCTTTCTCTTTCTCTTTTGTAGAATAATTTGATAAACATCAGTATTAATTTTCTCTAATGGTCTGACAGAATTCATCAGATAATCAATACAAGCCTAGACTTTTGTTGAATGGGGGAATTTTTATGACCACTATAATCTCATTGCTTGTTACTGATCTAATTAACTTACTTATATCATCTTAGTGTAATTTTGTTAGGCATATATATCTACAAATATATCCATCTGTTCTAAATTTTCCACTTTATTGCAATATAGGTTTTCAAAGCATTTCCTGGTGATCTTCTAAATTTCCTTGCTATCTGACATAGTGTCTGCCTTTTTATCTTTGTTTATTAATTTGGGTTTTCTATCTCTTTTGTTTTGGTTAATCTAGGTTAAAAGCCTCTCAGTTTTCACTCTTTCAAAAAACCAATGATTTCATTGAATCTACTGAATCATTATATTTCTCTTTAGTTTTCAATTCATTGATTTCTAGAATATAACTATACCTAAAACATAACACGTAAGAATATGTGAGGTAATGTTAATTCAGTTCTAAAATGGGTGCTTGAAACTATGAATTCCTAGCTTAAAATGGATATGGATAACACTCAAACTAACAACTGCTTAGTCAACAATATTAAGGTTGGTAAATGTTTTTAGCTCTTATAATGCTACTATCCTAGAATGATTTAAGTGTGTTACTTTAGAAAAGAATGCTTTAGCAACTCTGCTGTTCTGAATTGATTCTCTTTCAGACTTCATCAGGACTGATCAAATAGAGTAACAAATAAATCATTGTAAATGTACATGTAATATAAATGACAAGACTTGAAAACCAATGACAGATGAAAATACACCTTATTGAAATTATTAAATACAGGAGTTCTCTAGTATTTATAAATTTTTTAAATATTTAACTTATAGGTATTTATAGAAGAAATATTTATTAAAGACAGTAAGAATCTGTTATTGGAGTTACTTAGAGAAAAACAAAGAAAAAATTATCTAGGTATTTTAATCTTAGATTTTCCTTTAATTTCCTTTAATACTCTCAATATGTCTTCCTGTTTAAGACAGGTAATTGAATCATCAAAATTCACCTTTCAGTCATACCTTGCTATGACACTTTGTGATGTCATTCTAACTTTGACATTTAACTTTGAATAAAAAATTCCATCTAAATCATTTGCATTTGAAAATACTCAATTCCTTTTCATCTGATTCAAACTCTAATGATAGTATAATAACATATTATTGGAATTTGAAGTTAGTCTGTATTTAGACAAAATAATTTAGTCATTTTTTATAGTCACTCTTTAATATTAATTATCAAATATATAAAATATTTTTAACATAATAACCCAGAAGTAGCTTATGAGAGAAATGCCTTATTTTGGCTCACAGTTTCAGGCCAGGGTTGGCCAATTTCAATGCTGTGGGCCTGAAATAGGGTTGAACTCCATGGAAAGGAACATGTGGAAGAGAACAGCTGTAAACTTAACATTGGACATAAAGTAGAGAACAGGCAATAGAACACCCCAAATCAAATCACTAAATGGTGACTTTTTATTTTTTTAAATTGGATATTTTATTTATTACATTTCAAATATTATCTCTTTTTCTAGCTTCCCCTCTGTAAACCCCTATCCCCCCTTACCCTGCTTGTATGAGGGTGTTCTCCCACCCACCCAATCCTGCCTCACCATCCCAGCATTCCTCTACACTGGGGCATCAAGCCTTCACAGGAGCAAGGGCTTCCCCTCCCACTGATGCCATATAAGGTCCATTCAGCTCCTTCAGTCCTTCCCCTAACTCCTCCATTTAGGTTGCTGTGCTCAGTCTGATGGTTGGATGTAAGCATCTACATCTGTATTGATCAGGATTTGGCATAGCCTCTCATGAGATTTAAACCATAACACAAGAATTATCTCAGAAGCTACAGATGTTGTGTATGCATGTGCAATGTATAAATGTGGTATACGTATGTTTGTGTACATATGAATGCATATGCATGCAGAGACCAGAGATTCATATCAGATGCTTCCTTGACTATTATATACTATCATTTTCAAAAAATTAATTCTTTGATAATTTGATAAAATGTATTTTGATCAATTCACCTTTCCTGCCCCATCTCTGGCCAAATATAGTCCCAACTCCCTACTTACCATATTCTTTAACCCTATTTTAAATCTTTTGATTCCAATTATAATTGCCCAAATTTCTCAAATTGTGGGATATGGGGTCAGCAAGAAAATATAGTCAGCCAAGTAGTTGTTAACCATTTAGAGGAAAGTGGTTCTCTCTCTTCCATCAACTAACAAGTTACAATGGCTCCTCATCTACTGTAAAATATTATACCCACATTTCCAATTCCATGTGGGAATTTTTTCTGGCTTAGACTCCTGTAGGTCTTGTACATGCTGTCACTTCCATTTTTTTTTTTTTTTTTTTTTTTTTTTTGGTAAGGTCTGAGTGTATTTCTTTAAAAATGACCTGAGGCTTTTACAATCATTGCAAAAGAGAAATGAAAAATCTGGCAGCTCAGTAGTCGAGGTACATCTGAGGCCACCTAAAACACACTAAGTCTAAAACAGCAGCCACCTCCTCTGGACTGGTGCAGTACTCCCAGGCTCCGAGTAGGTTCGGGCTGCATGGTCCTGGCCGGAGTCCCAGGGAACTGCGGGTGCACGAGCCAGGAGGGTACAGGTTTGAATCTCAAGTCCTCAATGTTGAATGCTCGAATCTTCAATGTTGAATGCTCGAATCTCGAATGTTCAATCTCT
>NC_045030.1:116854979-116861691 GCF_008632895.1 Mastomys coucha
CATGACTGAGAATGAGGATTTTACTTGACCTTGTCCTGGGATAATTCTCTCATTCTGTGAGCTTCAGTTCCCTACCCACCGGGGTCTATGGACTGCATGAATCTAAGCCCTAGGTTCTGGTTCTAGTTGAAGTGTTAGCGAGTCTGAATGCTGAATGTTGACTCCTAAAATCGTCACTTCCATTTTGCCTTCATGTGTGCATCTGTACTGTTGGAGCCAGAAAAAAAAATATTTTTTGTAGTTACCCCCTACCACTGAAACTTGAAATCTTTCTGCCTCTTCTTCCATGTGTATCTCTGAGCCTTGAGGGGAAGAGGTAATATAGATATCTTATTTAGGACCAAGCAATCCAAAAATGCTTATACTCTGAATGTTGCTATTTTGTGGTTCTCTGTGTTCATCACCATCTACTCCAAGTAGTTATTTATCTTATATGGCTTGAGAGATGCACTGGCCTATAGCAAAACGTCACTCTAGTTCAGTTGATTATTATATCCACTTAATAGAATTATAGTGGTAGGTTAACCCTTGGGTGCTATGACCTATGTAGCACAGATTTCTGGCCCCAATAATGTTCCATTTAATTTTTTGAGAGGATTTCCCATTGATTGACAGAGCTGTCTGTTCAGAGAGACACAATCTTCTACCTTTCATCCAGTGCTTGAGTTACTGATGAATGTAAACATGTCTGGCTTTTTATGTGAGTACAAGTTTTCAAATTTAGGTCCTTATATTTGTGTGACAAGAACTTTACCTTGAACCAAGCTTTCAACCAAATGTTCATTACAGAAATAAAATAAAACATATTTCTGCTCTGGGAGCAAATAGTAAGGACTTAAAAATTTTCTTCCTGAAAGTGCAGCAAATGAATCTTCTGAAATAGATTAATGAAATGTACATTAACATGAAAAAGTATGCCAAATTATCCTTTAGCATATGTTTAATAGATTCATAGAAAAATCTAAATCTTATACAAATAACCAGTTTATTGCAGGTCTAATGTACATCTTTATAGACGGAAAAAAAGAGGAAGGACTCATGAGAAAAAACTAAATAAGTTAATAAATTATTCTTGAGGAAATGAATGATTTGAGAAAGATATATAATCTGAGTTGAAGTTCTTGTGTATTTTGTATAGTATTTGCATCATTGTATTTTACTTTGTAACATGATTTTAAATTTGCTTACTAAAATTTCTGTAATTATATTTATAATAATCATGAATCTTTCTAAGTTTTATGTAAATGCAGAAAGTTCTGAAGAAGCTTTACTCAATGCTTCAAATGAGAAATAATTTAAAATGTAAGAGACAAAGAAACACAATACTACAAAGACCCCAATGTAAGACTGTATATTCAGCTGAACATGTTCAGGTTCATAATTTGGGGTATCTTTGTCTGAGTTGCAACAAAATGTACCACTTGATTGCCTATTTTCTATTTTTGGAAAATAGTAAATATTCACATCAGGATTTTTTTTCTTCAACTTGCAATAATTAAGTTCTGACAACCAAATGATAATTATTTGTGCTTGTGAAAACATGACTAGGGATTCAAAGATCTGTTCTCAAATACTTTAGTGTTTACTTGAACAGTTCCATTGACATTTATTGTTAAGTATAACAATTTGGTTTTCAAAGCAAAACATGTCCAATATATATTTTCTTAACTCTCTGTCAGCCAAAATTATATTTGTCAAACATTTCTATACCCGAGAAAAGAAAATAAATCTATGAAGTTTGTTTTTTCAAAAATATATAAAATATGGACCTTATTAGATTAGGAGGACTGCTGTTTAAGAGGGATTCACATTTACACTGCCTATTTTGATATCTAGACTAGTGCCAAAAACATGGTTCTAGAACTAGAAAAAAATTGTGGTCATCTTTAGCTCTCAAACAAGAAGTTATATGATTCTTTTGACTATAAACCAACTAGCTTTATACAAACAAACAAACAAAATAAGGCCAGTAGAGCATAATTTTGAGATTTATCAATGAAATGGAACATTTATCTATGTAAAATATATACTTTTTAGCATGTTTGGTTAATGTCATGCTTTAATAAGAAATATGATTGAAAGGGTACCTTCATAAACCTGTAGGTTGGAGTTACAGTGGGGAAGGCAGCTTGGTCTTACTTACCTGGAAAGTGTTGGTCAATGCTGGTTTCCATCAATTGCTGACAACAAAGGTAAATAGGAGAAAGAAAGGAAATTAGACAGACATTTGAAAGTGATAAAAGAGGGGCTCCAGAATACTAGGCTTTTTCCCAGGCTTCTCTTAAGAGTCTCAGCCTCCTTTCACTTCATGTAATGCATCACGTTTCTTATTTCTGATCAATGGAAAAGGCAACTTTCAAGAAGAGTTAAAGAAGATTTTTTTCCAGATTCCTTCAGACTTTTACAACTACTAAGAAAAAAAAAACCCAGAAATTAAAAAAAGACAGGAAAGAAGAAAGAAAGCTTTTATAAGTATAATAGCTTCAGAACCAGTGAGAAATGGTTTTTCTACACAAGTACATGTGCTGGATCTACATACAAAGCCTATGCTGGAAGAAAAGAACTGACACTGAAAGGTTTTCTCTGACATTCACACACACACACACACACACAAATGCACGCATGCATCATACATATGCACCCATAATAAAATAACTCATTAATAAAGGATGATAGCTTTTGAGGTTGGTAAATGTTTTAGTATTTATGAGCACTGACTGCTACTCCAGAGGAATCTGGTTTTATACTCAGCACTCACATGGCAGCTTAAAACCACCTGTAATACCATTTACTACAGGGGATCTGATGTTCTCTACTGAGCTCCACATGCATCAAACACAAAATTGGTACACAGACACACATGCTGGCAACACATACACATACACACACACACAATAAAAATGAGGAAGTCAAGTTTTTAAAGTATGCTAACATTAAGTGAAAAAATTAATACTTTGTAAATAAAAAAAATTTAAAACTACCAGAATTAAGAACAAATACAAAAAATTATGTTAAAGAAAATGAGACAATTGGAATATCTTTGCAAGGATCCTGCCAATTATAGTACTATCAACAAAAGAAGAGGAACTAAGTTAATCTCCAGAGCAGAAGTGAGTTACCTCTGCCCTGACCCTACCTACCCTTGGGGTTTGGAGGTGAGCTGGCATAGAGTCAAGGACACAGACTCTGGGAGCAGGTGAGAATCACTGCAGCAATCTCATCTGAGCACTGAGGCAAAGGCAAGCTTCTTTAATATCCTCCACCCATGCACCCATTGGTCCCAAGAAAGCATCTCTCCTGAGCAGAAGTTCCTGATTGGCTGGCATTATTTGCACTAGCAATCATTGTTCTCTCAGGCAATCTACAATTAGGTCCTCCTGCAGGACATGCTATTGTAGCTGCAAAGCCCTCAGCATTTACATAGAGGTGGCCCTGCAATTCCTGCTATAGAAGTATATATTAGAATATAGAACAAAATAAAAGACATGGCCACATTAAATCACAAAACCATAAAATATATGAATGATACATAAGAAGATTCTAGTCTTTCTTTCTCTTTTCTCCATTCTTCTGTCACCCCCCTCTATGCCTCAGCCCCCACAATAAACCTCTCTAATGCAGAAAAAAAGAGAAGATTCTAAAATTTCCATTAAAATTATGCAAACCAGTGATAAATAATTAGGAATCATATATAACAGTTTTTTCATCAAAACAAAATAATGTCTTTAGCTATGGAAAGCAGAGAACTTAACCTGCACCACTGTAACAGAAATGATTTTAATTTTACATTTGTATTATTAAACCAAAATATTAATTAAATAAAAGACAAAATCAAAGATATTGCAGAACTGAAAACAGACCCTTAAGGATCCTTTCTTCAGAAGATACTACTGTATAATGATAGGAAAGAAATACTGAAGAAGATATAGAAAATGATGTTAGAAAGGAAGAATTTTAGCCTTAAGAAAAGATAAAGTATATATATATAAAGATAGGTTGTGAGCCCCTGTGAATTCTCAAGCCAGATAAGTGATGGTAGAGGATTGTTCGAGACATCATAGCAGATGGGACTTCTTTCTCCCTTACCATCAAATCAGGCTTGGGTCTACTCAAGGCTTTGTCTCTACTCCATTAGAGACAAAGACAAAGTCATAATATATTGAGTTAAGTTTCTGTTTTTCCACCAGACAACTGTCTTCTCTGAAATCATGTAACTGGCACTCTAGGTGATATGCATCAAAGGCCCCTGCTCCCTCCAATCACTTCCTCCCCTTTCCACATTTCTGCTATCCCTCATCCCAAGACTAGAGCTATATAAGCTAGCACCTCTATTTCAATAAAGGAGCCGTACTGGAAAACAGTCTCCAGAGGTCTTTCATAATCCACCCTCCACCTCCTAGCCCTACCCACCCTGGTATTCACTGGCTTCTAGACCTTATTCCCCAGCTCCTCTGTGCCCAGAGACTACGGAAGATGAAGAGAACATGAAGTTCTGTGTTCATCAAACAGAATGGAAGCAAATAGAAACATTGAAAATTAGCAGAACTTCCTAGGACCATATTATTCCCACAAGAAAACATCATTCCTTTGATGACCAAGAAGTTATCCATGTAGCAATTCACCATCTTGTGTATTGATGTTACAGGTAAGTTTTCTTATCAAGGAAGGAATACACATCTCTGCTTAAACCCTATCAAGCCGATAGAAATATACCTGAGCATCATTCTTCTCTATAATTGAAGCTATCGCACTTGAAGAAAATTTCTAGGATTCTTTTTTTTCAATGTAGGAGAAATATTTGATAATGGAAACATTATATGTTCTTTTTTTTTTCAAAAATATGAATTAGACTTGCAATTTAGGACGATCTTTGTGGGACTGCCCAGGTCTTCAGCTCTGCCTCAAACAAGGAGGAAGTTTAGGAAAGGTGCCATTCAACCTTGACCTGGTTTTGATTTTCTTCACCTCTATTAATTCAAAGGAGAATGCAGATATGTAGTCAGAGGGATGATCTCTTGGTAACTTCTACCCTGGCAAGCTTGCTTAATATTAAAGTCTGTACCCTGTTTAATATTGTCTGCATAATTTTGGCATTTTTATATTTCTTACTTTGTTTGATTTTTTTTCTCCATGATTCTTGGTGCTTTATGTGATAGTGAGGAATTTTTGTCTCTTTCAGTTGTTGATACTCTTGGGACTGAGAAAGTGATGTCAGGAATGTGGCACTTTGACCTGTTGAGACATAGAGAGTCTTAGAATGAAGGTTACTTTATCATCTTTGATCCTCTTTTTCTCCTGGAATGCAGGGAGACACTTTCCGCTATAGTTCTTTTATCTTACTAAAGGAAGTTTCATTGCAAGATGAATTGCAATTGTTATAAAATCTCATTAACCAGGATGAATTAACCACCCAAAAAGGGACTGAAAATTAAATACCCCAATGTGAGACCTCAGGAGCTTTTTCTCAGGCAATTGACTTTTTTCTAGGTCCATTTATCTCCCCTAAACACCATTTATTGCCCCTGTAAAATTATGTATGGCCTCAACTTTCCTCTCCCTTTTGGTGAGATGTTTACATGTCAATGATTTGGTCTTTGAGTATCACAGGTTATGTGCTTCTCATTTTCATATGCATGTTAATATATCACTGCTCTTTCTTTTGTTGTTTGTATGTACTTTGCCAGGTGATTTAGATAAAATTGAAACTGTGATCTTTAGAACAGGAGTGAAGAGTTCTTATGATGTGATCTCAGAAACTACCAAAGTAATATCTGGCATGAAACTAAATGTTTTTGAAATATTTTTGAGTCAACAATTATTTGTTCTTTTTTTCTACTAATACAGAGGATGGGACTTCTACATGACAAAAGACAGAAAATGTGCTCAGTTACCTTTTAGGCAAGTTGTTTATCAGAGATTCTTTTACTTCATTTAAACCATATTAATTATGCCCATTGACTGTATATTAAAGTTAAAATTATGACATAAAGAGAAGTCTGAGGTTTCTATTCTCAGTGTGCTTATACTATTTTTGGGGCAACAAATCTTTTAAAATGACTACAGTTTAAGTCAACATACATTGACTCATTCAAAATTGTGCCTACATGGTGGAAATCAAGAGATATGTGTCATTTTACTGATTAAAAGAGATGAGTAAAGACAGAGAAGGAGTAACTAAGAGAAGAAAAGAGAGACAGAGATTTATATTAATTTTTTTAAATAATCAATGAGATATTTTAAATTTATAGTAAAAATTAAATCTATATCTGTGATAAGAATGAAATCTTTCATACAAATTGAGTTTTCAGAATTTACAAATGTATTTCATGTGAAAATCAATTGACATCATAGGTTGTTAAGGGTCCTAATCAGATGTCTCTAATACAGATATTGTTGTGTAATTATGTGTGTGGTTGTAATGAACTCACAATTTAAATTTGGAAAAGGGAAATTCAAGAGGAAAACACCATCAGGGACTAAAACACCAACCAAAGAGTACACATGGTGGGACTAATTGCTCCAGCAGCATATGTATAGTAGAGGATGGCCAAGTTGGTCACCAAAGGGAGGAGAGGCACTTGTCTCTGTGAAGGTTCTATGCCTCAGTGTAGGGGAATGCCAGGGCCAGTAAGTGGGAGATTTTGGGGTGTCGAGCAGAAGGAGGGGGGAGAATACAGGGGTTTGTTCTTATTGATTTTTGATTTTTTGTTTT
>NC_045030.1:116862307-116870086 GCF_008632895.1 Mastomys coucha
GAAGGAAGGAAGGAAGGAAGGAAGGAAGGAAGGAAGGAAGGAAGGAAGGAAGGAAGGAAGGAAGTCTGTTACTGTTGCAACTGTAGGGTACCTGAGTCATGAATCAGGAAACTTGGCAAAAAGATTCTTCCTTAGAGGTCCTAGAAAGGAACATAGCTTTATTGACACCTTAATTTGGTTCTCTGAAATTGTATGAAGATTGACCTTCAAAACAGTAAAATCCTAAGTTTATGTTATGTTAAGATACAAACATGTAATAACATTTTAAAATCATAATAAAAATTAATACAATTGTGGGACTCAACATTTAAAAATATGTGCTACTTAAGTTCAGTTCCCAACTACTACATGGTAGCTCATAACCATCTATATGACTACAATTCCAGGAATTCTACCTTATGGCCTCCATTAACACTTTAAACACATAATGTACATATATGCATACATGTAAACATACATATATGTTTATGTATTTATTATATTTAATGTTCATATAAATTATTATAAGTAAAATCCTAAGAAAACTAATACAATTCTTATTTGATACTTAAAATAGAAACATTTAAGTTAGAGTCTCAATGATATAAAGCAACATATCAGTGTCTAATACACATAAGTTATTCTATCATTAACTTCTGTTCTAATATAGCAACCCATTTCTACCAACAGAATGATACATTTCTCACCATTTCTCATTTTATAACACTATTGATTGCTATAGCTAAGATTTGTAGAAATACCCAAATATAACTTTGTAATATTATGTGGCATTATGAAGAATTGGTTCTTCATTGCTAAGTAATTTTCCAAGTGATCAAATGGACCCACTTTTGGAGTTCTTGTATATATGTGTTTATGGCGAATATGGATATTTATTTTTAATACTAATATTTTCAGTAGGCTTTCATTATTTCATAGTTTCAAAGCAGAGAATTTGCATATGTTAGTAATATATTTTAAATAATCATGTATCATTATAACCATGACTTGTGTTCCAGACTGAAATATTTCCACATTTCCACATTGTCATTTTTAGTTCTATTGAAAGACAAGTTCAATCTGTCTACTGAAAATAGTTCTCATTAGCTAATAGGTTATCCAATAGAAGAGAAAACAGACTGGATAGGATTAGAAAACTAAAGTCCTAAAATCGTTTTAGTGGTTGCAATTATAAACAACATACAATAGATATTTCATGAGCCAAATTTATGAATGGGAGAGTAGATAATGTTTGATTCATGTAAAGACATCAAATACATTAAACAAATCAAAGGGAAGTATTCAAAAGCATTTGAGGCTTCTTTTACACATCAAGGATAAGTTAAAATTCCTGCCTAGGTAATATTATAGGGAGTAGTATCATTCCTGATAAGAAAATAAAATAAATATGTTTAAAAGGAGAACAAGACATAGCAGGGACTACTGATATTGAAATGCCTAAGAAACCAAATAATGTGCTATAGAAGCTGTGTGTTGGAATTCCATTCATATTTTAAAGCCATTTTCAAATTATAAATGTTAATTAAAAGAATCAGGTTAGGTTAACTTATGTATTTTAAAAGGAAGACAAAAAATAAGTTGTTCAGAAAATAAGCATTTAACACTTACTAGTAACAAAATAAATAAAATAAAGCTGGGGTTTTGTTCTATTTAAGCAAACAACTTAATTTGTCATAATTTCTTTGATGTCATATAAAGACATTGAGATTCTGGATGAGAGACTCAAAAATTACTATGTGGATGGCTATAACAAGAACATCAGTATTGGCATGAACTATCCTAGCTTCAGCTCCCAAATAACTGGGAGAAATGCTCCAGCTAACTTTTGCACATACAGTGGGTGAATGACAGAAGAAAAGTGTTGACTTCTGGAGACCTAAATCTTTTATTATAGCCAAGCAAACTGTCTGCTCTCCAGTTCCAATGAAAGACTGCCTTTATCTCTCAAGGTGTAAGAAAATATGTCCTTTGTTCCACAGAGAGAAACTATATCTCCCAAGATTTTACAAGTGTCTTTGAAAGATAAAATGTAACAAAGGATGTAAAATGTTCTGTTGATAAGAGGACAAAACATTTGTGATACTCATAGGGTATTATCTTTTAACAAAAGGACACTATCAGAGAATGATCACAAAGATTTAGAGCTAGCAAGGGGCAGAAATAAGGGCAATGAAGTGGGAAGAATTTCATGAGGAAGCATGTGTTAACGCCAACAGATCACAAAAAAAAAATTTCAAATAGGTTTTCTACTAGAAACACTCATCTATGTAGTAAAACTGTTAAGAATGGATTTAATAGGTCACAGGGTGACATATATTATATATTATATATAAATGAATTAATATATTCAGCTTTACATATATTCTAAAGTGATATTGTAAAATGGTTATAAACAATTTATACTCCTATCACTATGAATAAAAATTTGAAGTCACTCATATATGTATTATGATACCATATATGTCTATATATATATGTTCATATATATGACTATAATATGCAAATGCCACAGTGAGGATATAAAGATCAGAGGATAATCTTAAGTTTGGAGCTCACAAACTCTCAGAGGTATCTATCTCTATTTCTCATCTTATCACAGAAGCACCAGTATCATAGACACTTTATCAACACTATAAACCTATTACATAGGTTCTGGGAAATTGAATTCAATTTCTCATACTTGTACCTTAAGAATTTGTCTACTGAGATGTTTTTTACTAACATGAACTCATCAATATTTTTGATAAGACTTAATATCCTCTTCAATTTTGGTTTTGATATTATTTGGATAATTATAGTGACATATCAGTATACCTCAAATATAAATTTTCCTGATAATAACATTGAATACTTTTTAGTATGTTTATTGAATATATGAATAATAATCTTTGGAATTTCTGTTCAAGTCATTTTTGTCTATTATTCTGTTAGGTTTTAATATAGAGATTAAAATATTTTTATTAGTCTAGGGGATGGATCACTAGGTTTGATTGGCTATCTTCCTCAAGATTATTGCATTTGTATGTATAACATATTTTCAGTTTCACTTCTTGTCCTTATAAGTTGTTATGAATTGATTTATACTGAGTATATAAAATGAGTCTTTTTAAATCTCAAAGCCTTTCCATTTATTACTTTGTTCCTATGAAGAACTATGAAACTATTATTATTCTTCATTAAAAAGTCAGAAGAATTTACTAGTGAATAAGGCTCTCACAAGACATTTGCTTTTGTAAAGGATGTTTGACAAATTTAATTATTAGCAAAAGTGCCATTTATGTTATATGTTGTGAATGTTTTAGTAATTTGCATTTTCCATGAATTAATCAACTTTGTGTGAAATTTATTGTTTGCTTAAAATGACTTATTATATTATGTTAAAATCTTTATAAAATCTATAAATTGTGGTGGGAAAGTACTTTTTTATTTCATAGAATTTAATTTGTGATTTATTTATTTAGATATTATTTTAGTTGGGGTTGTAGTTGCTGTAATGAAGCACCATGACGAAAGCAATTTCAGGAGAGAAGACTTTTATTTGGCATACACTTACACATCACTGTTCATCATTGAATGAAGTTAGAACAGGAACTCAAACAGGATATAAAACCTAGAGGCAGGAGGTGATGCAGACTCCATGGAGGGGTTCTGCTTACTTGTGTCCTTCCTTTAGCCTCCACATCCCTCTTTCTTTATCTCTTACTCTTTTTCTTTCTTCCTTTCTCTCTCTCTCTCTCTCTCTCTCTCTCTCTCTCTCTCTCTCTCTCTCTCTCTCTCTCTCTCCCTTTCTCTCTTTCTTTCTCTCTCTTTCTCCCTTCCTTCCTCCCTTTATTTTGTTCTTTCATTCTTTCTTCTTTTTCTTTTCTTTTTTTCTTCCTTTCTTTTTCTTTCTTTCTGATAAGCATTCCAAGGACTTGCTTACATTTTTATTATAGAACCCAGCCCAGGAATTGAACAATCCACAATGCGATGGGCCTTTCACCATCAATCAGTACTTACAAAATATTCTACAACTTTGCCTGTAATTCAATTTTATGGAATAATTTTCTATATTGAGGAAAACAGAAATGACAGTAAGTTGCAGCCATTATGGCAATAGAAGGAAGCTAAAGACTTACAACTAGAGAGCACATCTTAGAGGTAGGTGAGATTTTTACATCTCAAAGCCAAACCTCAATGGTGTGCTTTGTCCAGCAAGTCTATACTACCTAAAACTCCACTAGAACACTACTAACTAATAACTGAGATTACATGACACTCTCCAAATTCAAACTGCCGCAATGTCTTCAAAGAACATACTCTTGTCTTTGTACCTTATTTCTATTGTAAGTTTTCATTGCAGTGATATATTTTATTTCCTCTATTGACATTGTTTACTGTGATATTTTATGTTCTTTTGCTTATATTAAGAGAATATTTAGCTTTTTAAATTGTAGTTTCTTCTCTGACCCATGAATGCTTTACCTGTGTTGTTTAATTTCTACCTAATTGACTTTTCTATCACTTTAATGTTTGTTTCACTTAACTAAATCCATGCATTGTGCTTTGAGCCTTGAATAAAGACAGCTACTTTAATTTTATTTAGATTATTTAAATCCTAGATCATGGACAGTGTCAATAAAAAATCAATTTGTATTGGAAAAGAAAGTTCATTTCACAATGTACATCTTAATTTTGGTCCATTTCTCAAATTTTGTTGATTAAATGTGTATAAACTTAACTCTTTCTTTTACCTTTAGCCCACAGAAATAGAATATGGTACACTTAATACTCCTGGAATACGGATATCTTTCTATCATTGGTTTTTAGTGTATAAAAACTGATTGTCTGAAATCAATGCTAAATTTTGAGATAATAGCAGCTGTGATGGTTTAACTGAGATGACCCCCATAGTAACATAGGATGGGGCACTATTAGGAGGTATGGCTTTGTGTAGGTGTGGCCTTGTTGAAGGAAGTATGTCAAAGTTGTTGGTATTTGAGGAGCCGAACCAAGAGTGGTGGTGTGAATATGAATAGCCCAATAGACACATGTGTTTGAATTCTTGGCCCATGTGTCCATGGGGAGTGATACTCTGAAGATATGTGGCTTTTGTTGGTATAGATGCCATTTTGCTGTAGGAAATGTGTCACTGGGGTGGGTAGGCTTTGAGGTTTCAAAGACTCAAGCCAGGCCAATAGCCCACAGTATCTTGTTGCAGCCTGCTAATCCAGATATTGAACTCTCAGGTCCTTCTCTTGAACCATATATACTGTTATGCTGTCATGCTTCTTTTTATGACAATAATGGATTAAACCTTGGAAATTATGAGCCAGCTCATGAGTTGCTGTGGTCATGATGTCTCTTCACAGCAATAGAAACTCTTACTAAGACAGCAAAATATATAAAGAAATACCATAATTGAAACTTTAGTAAACTTAATTGGAGCTAGATGGTTGTATGCTTTCCACTTATCATATATTCTTTTTAAACTTTATTGGCATATTGTTAAAAACTAGTGCTTTACAATATGAATATAATCATTGTAATGAAATATGAGAACTAGATGCACACATGTCATTTATTGCCTAAGTATAAGTACCTAAATGTTTTAGAAACTTCCTTGGAAAATTTTATCTAGAAATTTGCCTAACAGAAAAAAATTGTGGATTATTATATCTACCATCTTCACAACATTAGTTCAAGAAGGTCAGCATTAGTGATAGTGTTCTAGTTTGCTTTGTATCACTGTAATAAACACCATGACTAAAAACAACTTGGTGAGGAAAGGGTATATTTCATCTTTACAGATTACTAGCTTGCTGTCATGAAGAAATCTCAGCACAAGAACTTAAGACACAGGAACTGAACATAAGGACATGAGGAACGCTGCTGCTTCCTGACTTCTTCCTTGTGACTTGCTTAGACTACATTCCTATTTATTATAGAACCATCTTAGAAAGAGTGCCATCACTCAAAATTATCCCATAGTCTTGCCTCCAAGCCAAACTAAAGGAGCCATTCTATGAGTTCTACACTGTGTCAAATAGACAAAGAAACTAACCCAAAAAGATACATTGAATATACATTGAATAATGTACATATTCACAAATTCTAAATGTTCATAATAACGCCACTTGCAAGAACTAGAGAAAACAATTTTGTAGAAATATTTTCTAGTTTTTGCAAGTATAACATATATATTAGCTCATTTATTATGGGTAGTCAACTTGAGCACTTAAAAATTAATATTGCATGCTTAGGAGATAGCTCATCAGTTCAGAGCACTGACAGCTATTCCAGAGGTCCTTAGTCTAATTCCCAGCAAACACTTGGTAGCTCAAAACCATGTATAATGGCAACTGATGCACTTTTCTGGTGTGTCTGAAGACAGCAACAGTAGATTCACATGCATAAAGTAAATAAATATTTTTTTAAAAAATAATACTACCAGTTTATAGATGAAGTCATAGTGTATGACTATGTTTACCTACTGTTACATGGTTTTGTTGTTAAATTTTAGGATGCTGTCATTCTTATTCAATCAATGACATCATACAAAATCATATTGTCAGAAAATTGAAAATGGCCCATTGGAGGAATTCGATAAACTATAATTTTGTTTTATAACTGAATGTAATGCTTTGAAAGCATTACCAAATACAAATACCACTGAAGTATTGCTACTTCATAATATTTATTTATTTATTTATTTATTTATTTTAAACTCCAGATTTTATTCCCCTCCCAGTCCACCCTCCAACTGTTGTACATCCCATACCTTCTCCTTGCCTGCCTGTCTCCACATGTATGTCCCCATCCCCCACCTCCGCCCCACCAGTCCTCTAAACTCCTTGGGGCCTCCAGTCTCATGATGGTTAGGTGCATCTTCTGTGACTAAATAGAGACCTGGAAGTCCTCATCTGTATATTGTTGTGGGCCTCATATCAGTTGTTATATGTTGCCTGGTTAGTGTACTAGTATCTGAGACATCTCAGGGGTTCAGGTTAATTGAGACTGCTTGTCCTCCTAGAGAGTCACCCTTGTTCTCAGGTTCTTCCAGATTTCCCCTAACTGAACAACCAGGGTCAGCAGCTTCTGAGCATTCATTGGGTGCAAACATCTGCATCTGAGTCTTTCAACTGCTTGTTGGGTCTTTCTGAGGGCAGTCATGATAGACCCATTTTTTGTGAGTCTTTCATAGCCTCAGTAATAGTGTTAGGCATTGGGACTTCAGCTGGATCTCACTTTGGACCTGTCGATGGACCTTCTTTTCCTGTGGCTCCTCTCCATTTCCATCCCTGTAATTCTTTCAGATAGGAAGAACTATGCATCAGAGGTGTGAATGTGGGATAGCAACCCATCCCTCACTAGATGCCCTGGTTCCTGCTAGGGGTGGGCTCTGTAAATTTCCCCTCCCTACTGTCAGGCACTTCATCTAAGGTTCCTCCCTTTGATTCCTGAGAGTCTCTTACCTCCTAGGCCTCTGGGGAATTCTGGAGGATTCCCCGAACCTCCTATTTTTGCCTGCTTCCATTCTTTTTGCTGGCCACCAGGGCTTCAGTTCTTTTCCCTCACCCAGTACCAGATCAGGTTCCCCTTTCCCACTCACTCCCCTTACCATCCCTTTTCCCTCCCACGTCCCTCCCTTGCTTCCCACTAGTGATTGCTTTCTTATCTCTCCCAAGTGTGACCTAGGCATCCTCACTTGGGCACTTCAACTTGTTGACCTTTTTGAAATCTGTGGAATGTATCTTGGGTATTCTGTACTTTTTTGGCTAATATCCACTTATTAGCAAG
>NC_045030.1:116870096-116871474 GCF_008632895.1 Mastomys coucha
GAGTTACATGATTATGTATGATATTTTCTAGTTCCATCTTTTTGCCTGAAAAACTCAGGATGTCTTTGTTCTTAATAGGCGAGTAGTATTACATTGTGCAACTGAACCACATTTTCTATATCCTTTCTTCTGTCATGGGACAGAGCTGGGTTATTTCCAGCTGCTGTATATCACAAAAAAAGGCTGCTATGAGCATAGTGGAACACATGTGGCATGGTGGGGCATCTTTTAGGTATATGCCCAAATGTGGTATAGCTGGGTCTTCAGGTAGATTTATTCCAATTTTCTGAGGAACCTCTAGATTGATTTCCAGAGTGGTTGTACCAGTTTTCACTCAGACCAGCAATGGAGGAGTGTTCCTTTCTCCACATCCTTTCCAACATGTGTTATCACCTGAGGATTTGATCTTAGCCATTTTGATTGGTGTAAGGTAGAATCTCAGGGTCATTTTGGTTTGCATTTCTCTGATCACTAAGGACTTTGAATACTTCTTTAGGTGCTTCTCAGCCATTTGAGGTTCCTCAGTTTTGAATTTTCAGTTTAGTTCTATACCACACTTTTTGATGTATTTATATATAATTTGTTGTTGTTGTTGTTCTTGGTGATTAACTTCTTGAGTTCTTTATATATTTAGATATTAGCCCTTATTAGATGTGGGGTTAGTGAAGATTTTTGCCCAATAGGTAGGTTGCCAATTTATCTTATTGAATATGTCCTTTGCCTTACAGAAGCCTTCTAGTTTCATGAGGTCCCATTTATCAACTCTTGATCTTAGATCATGAGGCATTGGGATTTGGTTTAGGAAATTTCCCCCTGTGCCAATGAGTTCAAGGATCTTTCGCACTTTCTCCTCTATTAGAATTAGTGTATCTGGTTTTATTTGGACTTGAGCTTTGTACAAGGTGACTAATATGGGTCTATTTTCTTTCTTCTACATACAGACAGCCAGTTAGACAAGCACCATTTATTAAAGAAAAAGGTTTCTTTTTTCCATTGTACATTTTTGGATTCTTTGTAAAAGATCAAGTGACCATAAGTATGTGGTTTTATTTCTGGGTCTTCAGTTCTATTTGATTGATCAATGTGTACCAATGCCATGCAGTTTTTAATCACTATTGCTCAGTAGTAAAGCTTAAGGTCAGGGGTGGTGATTCCTTCAGCTATTCTTTTATTGTTAAGAATTATTTTCTCTATTCTGGGATTTTTGCATATCCAGGTAAATCTGAGAATTGCTCTATCCATGTCTTTGAAGATTTATGTTTTGATTTTGATGTGGATTGCATTGAATCTATAGATTATTTATAGACGGCTATTATTTTTTTTAGATATTTTCTTTATTTACATGTAAATTTCTCCATTCCCAGTTTCCCCTCCAAAA
>NC_045030.1:116872779-116875157 GCF_008632895.1 Mastomys coucha
TGACTGTTTCTATTTCCTTAGCAGATATGGGACTGTTTGTAATAGACAGAAACTGAAACAAATCTAGATGTCCCTCTCAACAGAAGAACCAATGAATAAAATGTGGCATATTTACACATTGGAGTATTATTCAGGTGTTAAAAAAAAAGTAACACCATTAAATTTGTAGGCAATAGAACTAGAAAAAGAACAATAGCAACAACAACAAACAACAACAGTAACAACAACAAAACATCCCAAGTGCATCAATCCAGATCCAGAATGGTAAATATGAAATGTATTCATTTACAAATTACTATTAGTGGTTAAGTAAATGATAACTAAGCTACAATCCAGAGACCCAGAAAAAAAGAAAGTACCTAGAAGGGGTTCACGGATCTCCCTGGCACATGGAAACCGAATAGATTGTAGGGCAAGACTGGAGGCAAGTGCGGATGGCAGCTAGGGTAATCAGTTAGGAGGGTTAATGTGGTGGAGGGAGAGGATAGAGGAAAGATTGCTGGAATGGAGATCATATTGGAAGGAGTCTGAAAAACTATTGAAGTGGAAACTTCCTGAAATATATGAAGGGATCCTAATGAGATTCACAGTAGTGGGGAATATGGTAACTGAACAACTCATATTACCAAATAAGGTTTCCAGTAGTGAGACTGGGTTACAGTCAATTGAGTTGCTGGTCAAGGGGATCCCATTGAAATTCCCCAAACTACCCAGGCTGGGGCCAAGACGAAGGCTTGCTCTCCTCAAACTTACAGTGGATATTCTTCACTGAGGACAACATCCATATAACTGATTAAATATGGAGAATGTAAGTTTGTGCCTTTAGTCTACGTCCTTGTTTCTTTGATACAAGAAGGTTTATAAGCTGCCAAAAAATGTGGACACCAACCAAACAACAAAAACATTAACCTACATGTAATCTGTCCTTGCTGTAAAATATGTTAGGGCAATGGTGGCACAGAACTTGTAAATGTATCCATCCAATATCTGATTTGACATAACACCAACTCCATGAGAAGGAACTCATACCTGACACTGCTTGAGTAACCAAAAACCAGACTCTAGATAGCACATAGATCTAGGAAAAACCAAATGAACCTGGATGAAAAAATAGGAAAGTGTCAATAAAATGACTTCAAATGATATTCTGCTAAACTCATAGATCAGTGATATGTCTAATCATCATCAGAAAGGCTTTCTCTAGCAGCAGATGGGAACAGACACAGACTTAGCACGAGACATTATGTGCAAAGGTGCTCTAAATAGGAGGTGACATCCAATCCCTCTCCTCAGTACTCAGGGAATCCCAGATAAAAGAAAATGAAAATATTGTAACAGCCAGAAAACATGGAGGATATGTTACAAGAGAACAAGGCCCTATGAGTCAATAAAGCAAGGCACATATGAGCTTATAGAAATGGAAGCAGCAAGCATAGGATCTACATGGGACTGGACCAGGTCCTCTACATATATTACTGTTTAGTTAGTATTATTATGGGACTCCTAAATGTGAGAATGAGTGAGTCTCTGATTCTTGTGTCTGGTCTTGGGAATCTTTTCCACCTATTGGGTTGCCATGTTTAATTTCAATATGATACAAATTTTATTTCATCTTATATTATCATATTTTGTCATGTTTGGTTGTCATCTGTTAGAAGCCTGTTTTTAGGTTTGTTGGTTTGTTTTCTTTTTTAAAAGATTGATTGGTTGATTGACTGATTGATCATTTATGTGTGTAGACTTCTGCCTTCATGTATGTCTGCAGGCCAGAAGAAGGTACCAGATACATGGTTGTGAGCCACCATGTGGTTGCTGGAAATTAAACTTAGGACCTCTGGAAGACCAACCAATACTACTAACCTCTGAACCATGTTTCTAGCCAAGGTTTTTTATTTCTACTGAGATACAGATAAGCAGTGGATTTGAAGGTGACTGGAGGTGGGGAGGAACTGGAAAGAGTAGAGAGAATGGTAATTATAATGATCATATACTGTTTGAGAAAATAATCTATTTTGAATTTTTTTGTTTTTTATTTTTTGGGTTTGTTTTATTTTGTTTTCTTTTGTTTTGATTTGTTTTAAGACAGGGATTCTATATGTAGTCCTGGCTGTCCTGGAACTCACTTTGTAGACCAGGCTGGCCTCCAATTCAGAAATCCACTTGCCTCTGCCTTCCAAGTGCTGGGATTAAAGGCATGAGCCACCACTGTCCGGCCTATTAGAAAAATGGATTTAGATCTGTAGTAAAACATTTGTCTCATAAGAAGGGATGAATTAAATCCTTAGCACTAGAAGAAAAAAAACAAAATATGCAAAACATTAAATCCACATATCATAAAATTAAAAGTATTTATGGATAAAAATTAATAGAATTTAAGA
>NC_045030.1:116875386-116878285 GCF_008632895.1 Mastomys coucha
GTGGTAGTGGTGGTGGTGGTGGTGGTGGTAGAGGTGGTGGTGTTGGTGATATGTGTGTGTTAACATTTATTTGGTCACTTCTTTGTTTCCAATAGCATCATGCTTGCTAAGAAAATGTTTTCCTGATCTGGGTAGTAGTGGTGCATGCCTTTAATCCCAGCACTTGGGAGGCAGAGGAAGGCAAATTTCTGAGTTCAAGACCAGCCTGATCTACAGAGTGAGTTCTAGGACAGCCAGGAATACACTAAGAAATGTCTCAAAAAAAATTGTTTTCCAATAAGCTATATCCTAATCTCATCAAAACTTCCTCATGCTACTTCATTTCAATATTGATGAAAGATCTGGCAGGATTAATCAACAAACTAGAAGAGACATACATATTCAAATATGAAAGAATTCTATAAAATTGTTTATTTATTGAATGAATATTTATATAATAAAGAAAAATTGATAAGTGGGACCTCAGGAAACTGGAAATCTTCTGGAAGGTAAAGGACATAGTCAATAAGACAAATTGGTAATCTACAGATTGGGAAAAGATCTTCACTAACCCCACATCTCATAGAGGACTAATATCCAAAATATATAAAGAACTCAAGAAGCTAACCACCAAAAAACCAAACAACCCAATCAAAAAAATGGGGTATGGAACTAAACCAAGAATTCACAACAGAAGAATCTCGAATGGCTGAGGAGCACCTACAAAAATGTTCAAAGTTCTTAGTGATCAGAGAATTGCAAATCAAAATGACATTGAGATTCTGCCTTACACTAATCAGAATGGCTAAGATCAAAACCTCAGGTGACAGCAATGTTAGAGAGGATGTGGAGAAAGAGGAACACATTGCTGTTGGGAGTGCAAACAGGTATAACGATTCTGAAAGTCAATCTGAACTGAAACCCTGAGGGACAGCAGAAAGCAAGACAAACTTCCGGAGTTAGGATGTTGGGGGACCCAGCAGAGTGCACCATAGACCTGGGTGTTGAGAGACTCTCAGGACTCAAAGGGAAGGACCTTATATGATAAACCGATAATAAGGATAGGAAACTTATAAAGCCCACCTCCAGCAGGAAGACAGGGCATCAAGTGAGGGATGGAGTTGCCATCCCGTAGTCAAAACTCTGACCCATAATTGTTCCTGTCTGAAAGAACTGCAGGGATGGAAATGGAGAGGAGCCTGAAGAAAAGAAGGGCCAGCGACAGGCCCAAATTGGGATCCAGCTCAAGGGGAGGTGCGAAGACATGTCACTATTACTGAGGCTGTGGAATGCTCACAAAAATGGACTTATCATGACTGCACTCTGGAAGATCCAACAAGCAGCTGAAAGAGTTAGATGCAGATATTTGTACCCAGCCAGTGGGCAGAAGCTGCTGATCCCTGTGGTTGAGTTATGGAAAGGCGGAAGAAGCTGAGGAGGACAGTGACTCTGTAGGGGGACCAGCAGTTTCAATTAAGCTGGACCCCTAAGATCTCTCAAACACTGGACCACCAACCAAGCAGCATATACCAGCTGATATGAGACTCCCAACACATATACAGTAGAGGATTGCTGAGTCTGTCTTCAGTCAGAGAAGATGCAACTAATACTGAACAAACTGGAGTCCCTAAGGAATTTAGAGGTCTGGTTGGGTGGGTAGTGGGTTGTGGGGTCATCTTCGTGGAGAGAGGGGGTGAGGAGGAAGTACAGGATCTGGAACAGTCAGGAACAGTCAGAGGGTGGAAGGAGAGGCAGGATAAAATCTGGAGTGTAAATAAATATATAAATAAATGACCAAAAATAAATAAACAAACAAACAAACAAATAAATAAATAAATAAATGGAGCATCTGTGGTTCAAGGCCAGCCACAGAAGCATTGCCAGTCATATACATTGTTTCAAAACAATAAAAGAAATGAAATAAGGGAAATAAAATGCTGTTCTGATTAAAAAAGAAAGAAAACCATGTTTCATATGTTTGCGTCTGTGTGTGTGCAGGTATAAAAGCCAATGGAAATAATAAATATATTAAGCACAGTTTCAAAGTATGATATAATTTCCCTATGTGGGCGGAGTTACCCCCAGTTTCATAATAGAATTTATGATGGCTGTAAACTAAAATCCTCAGGAACCGCTAGGGTCAGAGCCCAGAAACTCCCAAAGGGGAAAATTGTTTTATCAAGCCAACCATAACAGATGTATTTTCTAATGATACTAGGGTCTTTTGAAGACTCAGAGTACCAGCAGGGACCATTCCTAATGCTATCTTCTGCTTTATAAATCGCTCTGGTACTAAGTATACATAGACCATGAAACCAGGACACTTTTCTGATATAAGCCCTGGTCACCCAAGGATCTTAACAACAACATGGAGAGGAGGTGACATCAATCATAGTGAAGTATCTTCTAAAGTTTAAAGACTGGACCAGGACCTCTCCAGAAAGAATGAGGCTGATGATCAGGAGGGTGGGAATTCTTTTCTTTCTATTCCATCTGTTTTTAAAACTCAAAAAACACCTACAATTCATGAATGGCTTACTCTAAATGAGATGTCTCTTCTAAATACTTTCGCCATCATTGTACCTCTACACAATTGGAGGAAGATGAAAAGTTGGAAGGTAAATATGATAAACCTCTTAAGTTTCTTACATTTTTTTTTTATATTTCGATTGGAAAGAAACCACCATCCTGGAAATAGATTTATGACTAAGAAGAAGGCTATGGTTAGTGGTTGCAGAGATCCAAGATTTGTTAATAGATAATAGGTGGGGTACAAAATTAGGGAGATAATTGTAAAGGTGTAGTGTTGGAGAAAGTAGAACTATGTCTCCTTATAAAAGAGGCTTCTGCTCACTGACTAAACTGTTCGTATCAGTGGAAATGTGTGTTGAAACTAGTGGCAATCTAATTTATGAATGCA
>NC_045030.1:116878569-116897246 GCF_008632895.1 Mastomys coucha
TATATATTGAACATCTGGTCTCCAGCCAGAGCAGAGAGCATTGATAAACAAGCCCTTAGTTGGGAAAGCTGCGTGCCTCCAGATTATAATGCAAGCTGGCATGATTTTCCCGCAGCCTATTGTGCTTTGCCACGTAGCTGATGCTGATTGGGACCAGGGAAAGTATTTAACCCACAAGGTCTGGGGGCTGGAGATAACAATTAGGAGTAAGTATATAGGAGATAGAAGTAAGATATATGTAAGAATAAGAATAGGAGTAAGTAAGATGTAAGTAGTAAGATGTAAGTAGTAAGATGTAAGTAGTAAGATGTAAGTAGTAAGATAGAAGTAGTAAGTAGAAAGTAGTAAGATGTAGGGAATAAGAGTAAGTAGGAAATAAGAGTAAGTAAGAAGAAAGTAGAAAGATGTAAGTAGTAAAATAGAAGTAGTAAGATGTAAGTAGTAAGATAGAAATAAGTAAGATGTAAGAAGCATGATTACAAGGTTCATGATTAAACTGCATGGGGAAGAGCTCGTTGTTGCCTCCTTATTTCTGCTGGATGAAAAGTCGTTTCACAATATGGTATAGATATTTTTTGAGTTTTAATAAAAGTCTAGATATTGAACAGTTAGGGCTACTTGCCATTTCTATTTTAAAACTAGAGATCTTATTGTGGAGCAGTTACTCAACAATTTTCTTAGACTAAGTATTTTGCTGCTTATGGTTCTACTTCTCTTTTTAGGTTGTCTAGAATTGGGATGGCAGTTTTTGGTAGGAAGTAGGTGTCCTGTTTGTGTCAAGAAATAAGATACCCATTGGATATGCTTTTGGCTGGAATTCCCAGCCTTGTACTGTTGCTTGGTTCAGCTGAGAGAAGTCAGACTGTGCTATCAACTGGTAAGATAAGTTTAGGAGGATAGGGTGGAGTAGTCTTGGGTCAAACCTAGGAATCTTAGGGAGAATAGTGTACCTATAGCTAGCTTGTAGGCACTACTTCCAGCCAGAAGAGGAAGTGACTCAAGTTTTAACCCTTGTTGCCATTCTCTCTGAAATTGCTGGGGATTGAATATAGTTTATCAAATATTGAACAAAAGGAGGTCAGTATCAGTGGCAGTTCATATCAACAACATTATCATCCCAAGCCGAGGAAGGCTTCAAGCTTTGCCTGACAAGTTGGGAAAATGAAAGACAGAGAAAAATAAAAGATAACAACATGGTAGAGAATGTCAATGGATGAACTTCTTTTCAAGGTAAAAGATTGTAAGTAGGGTGTAGCGGATGGTAAAGAAAGTTTAAGAAATTTGGTGTGGAACTTTAACCTAAGAGTTCCAGTTGTATGCTAAATGAGGAAACTTTTGGACAATGTCAGATGTGTTGGGCCTTAAGATCAGTTACTTTTCATTGCTGGATTGAAAGGAGTTTGACATCACAGAGTAAGTTGGATTGCAGAGTATGGAATGTGGAATCCTCCGATAATGCCAACAGAGTTCCTTCTTAGATCCTATTTGAGTCTCAGGTATCAGACAAAAGTAAAAGGATACCTGAGAAGATACTCCTGATGATATAAAAAGATTTCTAAGAAGAAATCTTTCAAGTATCCCAGGTCAGATACTCAAAGGGAACTTCTTTGTAGCTGCCAACCCTATCTGTAAGAACACTGTGACATCAGCCCAGTTCAGAACTTAAAGGGGAAACCAACTGGAAAATGTAAAAGAATATAACCCTTTCAATATAGACACCCTTTCAGTTCCTACCTCAAATAAATATCAGTAAAAATGGCAGTGGACAGCACAGGAGTGTGGGTTGTTTTTGAATTGTTTTAAAAGATAAATTGTTGAAATCTTCACTCAATTCTCATAGGAATCAAACTCTTTCCTCCACACCTTTAATCCCAGATGACCTTGCTTGAACTCATAGATCTTCCAGTCTTAATCTTCTAGGATTCATAGCCACTATGCCACCACACCTTTAATCCCAGATGATCTTGAACTCATAGATCTTTCTATCTTAATCCTCTGGGATTCATAGCCACTATACCTCAAGATCTCCATGCCAAGATTCAGGTCGGAAACTTGTATCTCTCAGCCTCCAGATTAGGGCCAGGTGAGCCTTCTAATTCTGGATTGTAGCTCATTTCGGATATAGTCAAGTTGACAACCAGGAATAGCCACTACAGTGAGGAAACCCAATCACAAAGAACATACATGGTATGTACTCTCTGATAAGCAGATATTAGCCCAGAAGATAGGAATCCACAAACCACAAAAAACTCAAGAAGAAGGAAGACCAAAATGTGGGTACTTCATAACTTCTTAAAAGTAGGAACAAAATACCCATGGAAGGATTTGCAGAGACTAATTATGAAGCAGAGACTGAAGTAAGAACAATCCAGCCTGATAGAGCTGTCTCCTGAGAAGCTCTGACAGTACCTTACTAATACAGAAGTAGAGGCTCACAGTCATCCATTGAACTGAGTACAGGGTCCCCAATGAAGAAGCTAGAAAAAATACCCAAGGAGCTGGGTTTGCAGCCCCTTAGGATGAACAACAATATGAACTAACCAATACCCTCAGAGCTCCCAGAGACTAAACCACCAACCAAAGAGAACACATAGTTGAACCAATGGCTTCAGCAACATATGTATAGTAGAGGATGGCCAAGTCGGTCATCAGTGGGAGGAGAGGACCTTGGCTCTGTGAAGGTTCTAAGCACCAGTGTAGTGGAATCCCAGGGTCAGTAAGCAGGAGAGGTTGGAGTGGCGAACAGGGGAAGGGGGAGGAGGAAGGAAACAGGTTTGTTCTTGTTGTTGTTTTTGTTTTGTTTTGTTTTGGAGGGGAACTGGAAAAGGAGATATCATATGACATGTATATAAAGAAAATATCTAATAGAAAAATTTATAAAAATAGTTTTAATCTTATAAAAATATCCAAATTTGTGTATGATATACCTGCTTCATAACCTTACTTAAACGTTGCCACTATATTGACCTTTTCCTCAAAATACTCACATTGGCAGTTAGTACTCCAATGTATTAATTTCAGAGGGAAGATTTTACTTCATTCATAAGATAGTTAATTCCTCAAATCGGAAATATCCTCATAAAACTCAGTGGCAATAGACAAGTTGATTAAAAAGTGACATGATGGCTTTATTAGCTAGTTTTCTAATGGTTTTCAAGGTTAAAGAAATGGATCAGTGTTTAACAACACTACTGTTTCAGAGGACCCAGGTTTGATTGCCAATCTTTATACATCAGTTTAAAGCATATGCAATCCCAGTTCTAGTTATTCCAATGAACTCTTCTGGCCTATATGTCTATATGTACACCATGCCCCAATTGTGATCCACAGACATACATACATGTAGACAGAAGACTCATACATTATAAAGTATATAATGAAAAACAACTTTTTACAGGAAGCTATGCAAATATTTCATAGAGACCCAAAATGATGGTCACATAGTTCAGAAGGAAACCCAATTTCAACTTATAATGTGATATATATATGTATACATATATATGTACATATATATATAATATTTCTCAAGGTTCTGTAATGAAAGAATACTGATAGAATGAATGTATATAAACATAAGAATGACATTTTCTAGATTATGTTACAGGTTATGGTCCAACTTTTATTATTATTATTATTATTATTATTATTATTATTATTAATCATTTTATTCATTTATATTTCAAATGCTATGACCCTTCCTGATTTCTCTTTGACAAACCAATCCCCTTCTCCTTTGTCACTATGAGGGTGCTCCTCAACCCACTCACTCACTCCCAACTAGCATTCCCCGATACTGTGTCATCAAGCCTACACAGGACCAAGAGTTTCCCCTCCCATTAATAAAAAATAAGGCCATCCTTTGCTAAATGCATAGCTGAAGACATGGATCCCTCCACGTATACTCTTTGGTTGGTGGTTTAGTCCCTGGGAGATCTGGGTGGACCAATTAGTTGGTATTGTTCTTCCTATGAGGTTGCTAACCTTTCAGCTCCTTCAGTCCTTCCTCTAGCTTTTCCATTGGGGTCTTAGGCTCAGGCTGATGGTCTGTATCTGCATTACAAAGGTGCTGGCAGAGTCTCTTAGGGGACAGTCATACCATGCCCCTGTCAGCAAGCACTTCTTGTCATCAGAAATAGTGTCTGGGTTTGGTGTTGTAGATGGGTAAACCCCTATGTGAGGTAGTCTCTGGATGGCCTTTTGGAGTCTTTATTTTTGTCCCTGTCCTTCCTTTGGAAAGGAGCAATTCTGGGTTATAATTTTTGAGATGAATGGGTGGCCCCATCACTCAACTGGGGTCCTTCCTATCTACTGGAGGTGGTCTTTACAGGTTATATGTCCCTGTTTTGGGATTTCTGCTAAAGTCATCACCCTTGGGTCCTGGGAGCCTCTCAGTACCTAAGAGTCTAGGGCTTTTTAGTAGCTACCCTGAGTTCCTCACCTCCCACTGCTAAATATTTCTACTCAATTTCCTGACTATGCATTCTTCTCTCCTGTCCTGTCCCATACCTGATTCAGCACCACCCTACTTTTTCTTTCCCTCTTCTCTATATCCCAGGTCCCTCCCACCCTCTGACGTCTGTAATTATTTTGTTCTACATACGTCTGTAGTTATTTTGTTCTCCCATCTATGTAGGATTGAGCCATCCACAGTTTGGTCTTCCTTCTTCTTAAGCTTCTTGTGGTCTGTGAGTTGTATCATGGATATTCTGAGCATTTGGGTTAATATCCACTTATCAGTGAGTATATACCATATGTGTTTTTTTGTGACCAGGTTACCTCACTCAGGATGATAATTTCTAGTTCTATTTGCCTGCAAATTTCATAAAGTCATTGTTTTTAATAGCTGAGTAGTACTCCATTGTGTAAGTGTACCGCATTTTCTGTATCCACTACTCTGTTTCTTTGGTTCTGTTTATATTTTCTTGGGTTTCTTATGTTTCTTGGGTTGGTTTCTTACGTTTTCTTGGGGTCTACTTACCCACCCTTTATAGGAGTTTTCCTTCAATTATCCTCTGTAGGGTTGGATTAATAGAAAGATACTGTTTAAATTTGATTTTGTCATGGACTATCTTAGTTTTTCCATTTATGGTTCATGAGTTTCCAGGGTATAGTAGCCTGGGCTGACATTTTTGTTGTGGTCATATGACATGTGCCAAAGATCTTCTGGGTTTTAAAGTCTCTCTTAAGAAGTCTAGTGTAATTCTGATAGATCTGAATTTATGTCTTGTTTGAAATTTTTTCCTTGCTGCTTTTAATGTTCTTTCTTTGTTCTGTGCATTTGGTGTTTTGATTATTATGTGATGGCCCAAATTATTTGGTGTTCTGTAGGCTTCTTGTATGTTTATGGGCATCACCTCATTTTGGTTAGGGAAGTTTTCTTCTATAATTTTGTTGAAAATATGTACTGCCCCGTTGACTTTGGAATCTTCACTCTTCTATACCTATTATTCTTAGAATTTTTTTTTCATTGTATCCTGGATTTCTTGAAGGTTTTGAGTTAGGAGCTTGTATTAGTCAGGGTTCTCTAGAGTCACAGCACTTATGGTAGTCTCTATATAGTAATGTAATTTATTGATGACTTTCAGTCTGTAGTCTAGCTCCCAACAATGATCAGCAGCAGCTGTGAATGGAAGTCCAAGGTTGTACCAGTTGCTCACTCCCACAAGGCAAGGAGCCTAAGAAGAGAGAGAACCTTCCTTCTTCTGATGTCCTTGTATAGATCTCCAGCAAATGTGTGGCCCAGATTAAAGGTGTGTACCACCATACCTTTAATACCAGATGACCTTGAACTTGGAGATCATCCTGTCTTAATCTTCTAGGATTCATAGCCACTATATCTCAAGATCTCCATGCCAAGATCCAGGTCAGAAACTTGTATCTCTCAGCCTTCAGATTAGGCCCACAGGTGAGCCTTCCAATTCTGGATTGTAGTTCATTCCAGGTATAGTCAAGTTGACAACCAGGAATAGCCATGACAGAGCTTTTTCTTTTTTGTATTTTCATTGACTGTTGTGTCAATGTTGTCTATCGAATCTTCTTTGCCTGAGATTCTCTCTTCTATCTCTTTTTTTTCTGTTACTGATGCTTGTATCTGTGAGTCCTGCTGTCTTTCCTAGGTTTTCCAGGGTTGTCTCCCTTTGTCATTTCTTGAATGTTTCTCTTTCCATTTTTAGATCCTAGACTGTTTTGTTTAATTCCTTTATCTCTTTGTTTTTTCCTGTATTTCTTTGAGATTTATATTTCTTATTTAAGGGCTTCTACCTGTTTACCTGTTTTCTCCTGTGTTTCTTTAAGGTATTTATTTATGTCCTTCTTAAAGTCCTCTTCAGCATCAATGAGAAGGGAGTTCCTTGATCCTTCTTTAATTCCTCTATCATCGAGCCTCCACAGGACCAAGGAATACCCCTCTCATTGATGCTGAAGGGGGACATTTGAAATGTAAATAAATAAAATAACCAATTAAAAATCATCATAAGAGGCATATATCAGTTCTATCTTTTCCCCAAAAGGATTAAATAAGTATATGTTTTTAAAGCAATAATAATAATAATAATAATAATAATAATAATAATAATAGTAATAATAACAGCAACAACAATATCTGCTTCTTCCCTGCCCCAAAGGTCCCTATCGTCTTCATGAGGTGAGATTTTATATCTCACTCTTGCTTTTCAGGTGTGTATGGGTAACCAGGGCTTGCTATTGTAGTAGATATGTGTTCTGATGTTGCCAAGTAGCATTTGTTTCTTTTGCTTATGTTCTTGTGCTTTCTTCTTACCATCTGATTATCTCTGGTGTTACCTGGCCTTGCTGTCTCTGAATGGAGTCTGTCCCTTCTGTGAATCTGGTTATGCTGGGCCTCCTTGGGCCATACAGTGTCTGGGTGTGGTAAGGGGTCTGGAGATCCTGTTTGCCTGATAAATACAGAGGTGGATGTTTGCAGCCAACCATTGGACTGAGCACAGTGTCCCAAATGGAGACCTAGATAAAGGACCCAAGCTGCTACATATGTAGCAGTGGATAGCTTTGTCGGTCATTAATGGGAGGAGAAGCTCTTGGTCCTGTGAAGGCTCTATGTCCAAGTGTAGGGGAATGCCAGGGCCAGGAAGTGGGAATGGGTGGGTTGGTAAGCAGGGGAAGGGAATAGGGGGTTTTCAGAGAAGAAAACAGGAAAGGGAAGAACATTTGAAATGTAAATAAAGAAAATATCTAATTAAGAAAAAAAAAAAAAAAAGAATGTCGGCCCAGATCTAAAGTGGAATCTCTCACCTCAAAAAATTCATATTTAAGTTGCATCTCTCCTTAATCAAGAAGCATTACTCATAGGTGTTCCCAGGTACTTTGGTTTTAGTTATTTCCAGATGTAGTCAAGGTGACAACAAGGAATAGCCATCACATATATCATAGTCACAAGAATGATGACAACCTTTAAAAATGTAGTGAAATTATACAGTGATGAGTATAGGGATAAATAAGAATCATTGTACAATCCCCATAGGAATGTAAATATTACAATATGGTGAATCTTTACAAGATTAAAAATATATTTCATATCACCTAGCAATTTCCCTCAGATATATATCCAAAGAAAATTGATGCTGAAGCTCAAAGACACATGTGTATGTTCATCCTCATAATGCTGTTGTTGTTATTATTGTTGTTTTCTTTGTTTTTGTCTTATTATACAACAATTATGACATGGATGAAATCCAAATACATGCTGGGATATAAATGGAGGTAAAAATGTAGTATATCTATAAAATAGTGAAGAAAAAAGAATTAAAGAAAGAAAGAAAATTAGGTATTATAATACATGAAATTAAATGGAAGATTGAGTCTATCATAATATTGAAATTATTGTTAAATTTAACTTACATAAAGTATGTGGAACAATCAAATATGCACAAGAAGAAAATTTAACATATCACCTTCCAGGGCCTGAAGAGAATGGGAATATGGCAAGTTGTGTTTAATAGATCTGAAGGTTCAGTTTTACATGAAGAGAGTGGACAATAGTATTTGGGTGGTGGTGATGTTTGCTCAGCCATGTTGTTTATTGCCATTGAAGCATATGTTTAAAAACCCAGACATTAAATTTCATGCCACAAATCATTTACTTTTATTACATTTATTTAATAACTTTAAAAATTAACAAATGCTCTGAGATTTAAAAACAACAATTAATATTACTACTATGTGAGTTTGAATGGAATAATTAATTTGGGACAGAATGATCTAAATGCATATGTAAATATCACATTCTGAGGTTGAATTTTTACCCAAAGGAGCCATCTGCTCTTAGACTTTCAAAATTGTGTAATTGTTAGTTTCTAAGTGATTGTCATTCTCACACGGATTTAAGCAGGCAGTCCAAACATTACAGCTGACAATAAACAACTGAACCAATTAGCATGACAGAAGGTGTATATTAGGTTAGATTTTCACAACTGAGAAAAGCTATTGAAATAACAAGATCCAGATGCTAGCACAACCTGAAGTTCATTCTCTTCAGAAACCCTCAAATTGTATCTGATATGTAATATTTTACCCAAATGATGATTTAATGCATAAATGGTTACATCCTTTCTGTATTTGAAAAGGCTAGAACACACCTGTGAGGGAAATCTGCTTGCTAGTGGCATTAGAATGACAGCTGTGTGAAGACGTGGGAAATAAATTGGTTTTAAATCTCACATACTAGACTCATTAAGACAACTTTATCTTAAAGAGCATTGAGAGAAAATATTAAGCAAGAGACTCACATTTAAACTAATAATTTGGGTAGTATTTTAGGTAGGATACGGAGAAAAAATTTAAAGTACAGAGGACACTAACATAGCCCATATATACTTAAGCTTACTTTGATCATTAATGCTCATTTGCAAGTCATAGTTTGGCAAGTATTTAATGATGACATGTGAGTTTCCAAAATTGATGAGTTAAAGTAAAATCATTTTGAAATATCTTAGGTTAAACATTAAAAAATGATATTCTTTATCAAAAATGAAAGGAAGGTGTACAGTTATGCACTAGTATAGATAAAATTAGGTAACAAGAAGTTTTCTGCTTTGATAATACTAATTGGGCATAGGAACATTAGCAACTTCAAAGTCAAATGATCAGATGAAGAACACTCATTTCAATCATTTAGGCTAGTCATTCATCCTAAAGCCAAGATATAAGTGTGTAGTAGGGAGTGGGGATGGGGCTAATTTGAGATAATGAGAGGATGGGGTGAATAACATGAATTACCCAAACAATTCAGATTCAAAAAGTACTTAATAAAATTACATGACTTTTGTATGTGAAAGAATGTTAAGAACAACCTGTGAATCACTTCTATTCTTGTTCTAGAGTGACTCATCTATGAACATATTGACATGTCCCAAGAATATTTGCTGAGAAAGAACCTGCTACACATTAAATTCACTAAATTATTCCTAGGCAATGGAATAATCTGATCGAGACATGGCCTGTCCTAAGAATTAAAGTTGTAAATATATCTTCCAGTCATTATAATTCCAAGACAACATATTTAGCATTCTTAAGCCTTATCATTATTGTTGTTGTTGTTGCTGTTGCTGCTGCTGCTACTTACAGGTCTTTCCAATGCAGTCTGCACATGACGCATTGTGGATAATACAGGAATATATGTGTTCTTAAAATAAATTTCATGACCATGAATAAGTATATTTTTATTTCATAGGCCCTCTGTACTGGCTAGTTTTGTGTGCCAACTTGACACAGGCTGGAGTTATCACAGAGAAGGGAGTTTCAGTTGGGGAAGTGCCTCCAAGAGATCCAGCTGTGGGGCATTTTCTCAATTAGTGATCAGGGGGTAGGGCCCCTTGTGGGTGGTGCCATCCCTGGGCTGGAAATCTTTGGTTCTGTAAGAGAGCAGGCTGAGCAAGCCAGGAGAAGCAAGCCAGTAAGGAACATCTCTCCATGGCCTCTGCATCAGCTCCTGCTTCCTGACCTGCTTGAGTTCCAGTCCCAACTTCCTATGGTGATAAACAGCAATGTGGAAGTAAGCCAAATAAACCCTTTCCTCCCCAACTTGCTTCTTGGTCGTGATGTTTGTGCAGGAATAGTAACCCTTACTAATACACCCTCTGAACCTCTTTTGGATAAAATAGCTTTCTTTACATTATCATAGTTCAGTGAGTGCTTTGCAAAGTTTAGAAAGGCTTAGAAAAGTATGTGTAATAGTGTACTGGTTGTAGCTATTGTGTGACATTCTGAATGTCATTTCTTTTCTAGTTAACAAGGCCTTCCTAATCATGCCTTGTTGGGTTGCACACTGATATTTCTACTGTAGTTTAATTCTCAAAGTAGTTGAGTGAATTTTACTCAATACTTACTGATCATGTGAATTAGGCCTAAAATTTTATTCATTATAAAACATAAAACATACAAGATGGTTTTTCTCACAGATTTCAATTTATTGAAGAATATGCAAAGTCAATCCTTTTAATTTGGGAATACTGAATGCTAGATGTAAGAATATCCTAAAGAAAGAATATAGAGGAAAGGCATATTCTTCTGTTATATGGGAAAGTAAGACAAAAAATGTAAAACATTATTGAGTTACTAAATTAATGTATATTATAATGGATAAGAAATGTTTGAAGACAAGGTGTTTGTTTCAAAGTAACCAGGCAAAGCAGAATTGTGCCCTTGAATGAAAAAATATATATGTTAATAAAATGATCAATATAATTGAGAATAGAAAATTAAACAATATTTAGAGGTGAAACAAGCTTTTTTCACAAATACAAATGCTAATCTTCATCTCTGTGAAGGGACTGAAGTTCTTTAAATAAACAAAAAGCCTCATCATAGGTTTTAAATTTTTAGTCTCACTTCAAGAGACAGAAATTATACCTAGTAATAATAATTAGGCCACTAACCTATGACTAGATAAGATATAGGACTTACAGAAGAATTTACTACCTTTAATCATCTAAATGGGCCCCTTATTAAAGGATATATTATTTACTCATTTTTATACTTGAAGATTAGTGTATCTCCCAACTTTTATCAGAGAAGGTCTATTTTGTAGTAAATGATTAATACAAAGACTCACAACTGATCAAAGTGTGAACAATAAGACGCTGTGAACTGCTCAGCCTTGAATGAGATGTCTTGAACACATCTGGTCTTACCAAGTCCCAGTGATCATCATAATAGAGAGGCCAGAAAGACTAAAAGCCAGCTGGAGTTGAGCCCTAGCTTGTTTTCTTTTGCTGTGATAAAACACTGAGGAAAAAACAACTGGGGATAAAGGTTTTATTGAGTTACAAATCTTCATCAATATCAATCAGAATTTGATGAAGTCAAGGTCAAAGCTCAAAGAAGAACAGAAGTAGTAATCATGGGAAAAACTGCTTATGGCTTTGCTCATCTTACTTTTATACACAACCCTGAACCACCTGCTCACAGCTCAATGAAAGGTCACTCTGATGCACAGAACAATCATATGGGAGATGTACTCAGATGTGTTTCCCTTTTTCAAGGTGTGTCTAGTTCATGTGAGGTGACAAAAATCTAACTAGTAAAAGAACTGCTGTTAAACAGTATTTTTCCAGTCATGATAGGGACATTGTACACTTAAACTCACAGAAGCTACAAATGCATGCAAAAATCCTGTACAAGTGTGCAAGATCAAGCAAGCCAATATTATAGCATGAGGAGGTCTTACCTATCTATAACTGAAAAAAAATTAGGAATTTATGGCTCTTAGGAGAGAGAGACTCAGTTTTCTTCAGGAATTCCCATGCTATGTTGGGTGCCTATGCCCCATGGAAATGCCCTACACCCCAGAACATACTGACTACACTAATTGGACACAGTATATCTAAAGAAAGGAGTACATTAACCTGTAAGAGAAAGTGACAATGAAGGAGGTAGAAGGACAGCATGGAGGATGGATTTGATTAAAATGTGTTATGTTCATATATGAAATTCTCAAAAAATAAAAAGTATCTATAGTAGTAGTTAGAATGACATGATGGTAAAAATAAAATCAGAAAAGACGAAAGGGATTTCAAAAGCTAAGTTGAAATATTAGGAAGGTATAAGCACATATCAAGGCAATACAGGTACATACTAGAGAAGATACATATATATATATATATGAGTATACACATATATATTCATATATATTATATATTTATATAGTATAAAGTATATCAATATATACATATTTAAATATGAAATAGTTACATACTATGTTAAAACAACAAAAATGATAATAATGAATATATATATATATATGTGTACACATACTTAAGTAACAGGGTGCTATAACTGAATATGTCCAAGAACAATGTTGGTATACACAATTTGAGCATGCTATATTATATATTTACATAGTATAAAGTATATTTATCTATACATATCTCAATATGAAATAATTAGGTACTATGTTAAAATAACACAACTGATAATAATGAAATTAATAATAGAGAAAGTGGCTTCAAATTACTTAACTGGATTTCTACTTAAAAGAGCCACTTAAAAGTTGTCCTCATCAACTCTTTTAGCAAGGACAAATTACAGAGACAAAATATAATATCTTTGTTTTTTTAATTGTTAATTTTAAAATGCATTTCAAAAATATATCAGATACTTTCTAATGCACTTGAGTATACAGATAAGAACTCAATTATCTAGGCTGAAAACCAGTTTATTGTTATCACAAGATCATAATTAAAATCATGGTATGTATTAGAAACCCATGGACACACAGACAATAATTAAGATAACATGCTAATCTTAATGTGCAATACATTTAAAATAAATCTATAAAAATAAGTAAAATGTTGTGTATACCAACATCCCTGAAGAAAAGAGATGCAAATTTCTATGTCATAGGAAATCTAAACTACCAACATGTAAAATTAACAATATATTAAGACCAAACCGGGTTTATGTCAAAATCAAAAGGCTACTTAAATATAATTAACTCTGATAAAAGAATGATGGCAAAAAAGAAAAAACATGGCAAAAGAAAGCACTATTTTATTGAAGTAAAAACTATTTTCATAAATTAAAATAATGAAAAACTATAAGTCTATAAGTAAAAAATCATAAGACAATCTTATTTGGTGAGGTCTTAATACGTAACTTTTGTTATAACTAAAAAAATTTAAAAGCATTGTGAGGGTTTGTATACACTCTACTCAGAGATTGGCACTGTTAGAAGATGTGGACCTGTTGGAGTAGGTATGGCCTTGTTGGAGTAGGTGTGTCACTGTGGGTATACGCTATGAAACCCACATCCTAGCTGCCTGGAAACCAATACTCTGCTAGCAGGCTTCACACAAAGATATAATACTCACAGCTCCTCATGTACCATGCCTGCCTGATTGTTGCCATGTTTCCTCCTTGATGATAATGGACTAAACCTCTGAACCTGTAAGCTAACCCCAATTAAATGTTGTCCATTATAATTCCTGTATTGGTCATGGAATCTGTCCTCAGCAGTAAAATGCTAACTAGACAAGGGTACATATTGACTGAAATGTTAAATTGACCTACTTTAAACTTATTTTTATGTAATTCTTACTGCTTGAGTATAATGGTTGTCCTATATGATAATATCAAGGTCTTTAAAGGTCACTCTCAACAATCAAAATAATTTTAAGAGGAATATAATTTATAAAATATTATTAAAATTATATTCGAGTTCTGATGTAATTATATTCAAGGATATTATAAAATAAGAATATGATACATCATTTTTTTCGTTTTCATTTTTATCTTATTTCTAGAACATTTCATCCAAAACCAGAAGAATATAGCTTCTTTTCAGCACCTCATGGTGCCTTCTCCAAAATTAACCACATAATCAGTCACAAAACAGGTATCGAAAGATAGAAGATTGAAATAACCACATATATCCTATCAGATCACCACAGACTAAAGCTGGTCTTCAGTAACAACAAAAACAACAGGAGCCCATATACATGTGGAAGCTGAACAGTACTCTGTTCAATGATGACTTGGTCAAGGAAGAAATAAAGATATTAAAGACTTTTTAGAATTTAATGAAAATGAAGGTACAATATACCCAAACTTATGGGACACAATGAAAGTAGTGCTAAAAGGAAAACTCATAGTTCTAAGTGCCTCCAAAAAGAAACCAGAGAGAGTATATACTAGCAGCTTTACAGCATATCTGAAAGCTTTACAATAAAAAGAAGCAAATACACCAAGTAGGAGTAGACAGCAGGAAATAATCAAACTCAGGGCTGAGATGAGCCAAGTAGAAACTAAAAGAGCTATACAAAGAATCAATAAAACAAGGAGCTGGTTCTTTGAGAAAATCAAGAAGATAGACAAACCCTTAGCCAGACTTACCACAGGGTACAGAAACAGCATTAAAATTAATAAAATCAGAACTGAAAAGGGAGATGTAACAACAGAAAATGAAGAAAACCAAAAAATCATCAGATCCTACTACAAGAGCATATAGTCATGAAAACTGGAATATCTAAATGAAATGAACAATTTTTTTAGACATAGACCAAGTACCAAAATTCAATCAGTATCAAATAAAGCATTTAAACAGTCCCATTACCCCTACAGAAATAGAAGCCATTGATAAAAGTCACCCCACCAAAGAAGCCCAGGCTTAGATGGTTTTAGGTAAGAATTCAATCAGACCCTCAAAGAAGACCTAATACTAATACTCTTCAAACTATTCCACAAAATTGAAGCAGAAGGAACACTACCCAACTCATGATATGAAGCCACAATTGCACTTATACCTAAACCAAAGAAAGACCCAACAAAGTAAGAACTTCAGACCAATTTCCCTTATGAATATTGAAGGGAAAATATTCAATAAAATCTTTGCAAATCGAATACAAGAACACATCAAAGAGATCATTCAGCACAATCGAGTAGGCTTCCTCCCAGGGATGCAAGTATGGTTCCATATTAGGAAAGCCATCAAGGTAATTCACTATATAAACAAACTTAATGAAAGAAAAAAAAACAAATCATCTCATTAGATGCTGAGAAAGCATTTGACAAAATTCAATATTCCAACATGTTAAAAGTCTTGGAAAGATCTGAAATTCAAGGCCCATGCCTAAACATAGTAAAAGCAATATACAGCAAACCAGTAGCCAATATCAAACTAAATGGAGAAAAACTTGAAGCAATCCCACTAAAATCAGGGACTAGGCAAAGTTGCCCACTGTCTCCCAATCTATTCAATATAGAAGTACTTCAAGTCCTAGCCAAAGCAATTAGACAACAAAAGGAGGTCAAAAGGATACAAATTGGAAAGAAAGTACTCAAAAAAATCACTATTTGCATATGATATTATAGTATACTTAATGACCCCAAAAATTCCACAAGAGAACTCCTAAACCTGATAAACAACTTCAGCAAACTTACTGGATATACAATTAACTCAAACAAATCCATAGTCTTTCTCAACTCAAAGGATAAACAAACTGAGAAAGAAATTATAGAAACAACACACTTCACAATAGTCACAAATAATTTAAAATACCATAGTGTGACTTTAATCAAGCAAGTGAAAAATTTGTATGACAAGAACTTCAACTCTCTGAAGAAAGAAATCAAAGAAGAACTCAGAAGATGGAAAGATATCCTATGCTCATGGATCAGCAGGATTAATATAGTAAACATGGCCATTTTGCCAAAAGCAACCTACAGATTAAATGCAATCTCAATCAAAATTCCAATGCAATTCATCATTAGAGCAATTTGCAAATTTATTTGGAATAAAAAAAAACAAGGATAACAATTACTATTCTCAACAATAAGAGAACTTCTGGTGGAATCACCATCACTGACCTCAAGCTGTACTACAGAGCAATAGTGATAAAAATTTTTGGTATTGGTACAGAGACAGTCAGGTAGATCAATGGAATTGAAGACCCAGAAATGAACCCACACACGTATGTTCACTTGATATTTGACAAAGAAGCTACAACTATCCAGTGGAAAAAGGACATCCTTTTCAACAAATGGTGATAGTTCAACTGCAAGTCAGCATATAAAATGAATGCAAATTGACCCATTCTTATTTCCCTGTACAAAGCTCAAGTCCAAGTGGATCAAGGACATCCATATAAAACCAGATACACTGAATCTAGTAGAAGAGAAAGTGAGGAACAGCCTGGAACACATGGGCACAGGGGAAATTTTCCTGAACAGAACAACAATGGCTTATTCTCTATGATCAACTATTGACAAATGGGACCCAATAAATTTGAAAACATTGTATAAAACAAAGGACAATTGTCATATGTCAAATTGTCAATATGACAAAATGGCAACCCACAGATTTGCAAAAGATCTTTACTAACCCTACATCTGATAGAGGGATGATATCCAATATATACAAAGAACTCAAGAACTTAAACTCCAAAGAACCAAATAACTCTATTAAAAATGGGGTACAGAACTAAATAAAGAATTCTCAACTGAGGAATACTGAATGGCTAAGAAGTACCTAAAGAAATGTTCAACATCCTTGGTCATCAAGGAAATGCCAATCAAATCTACCCTTTGATTCTACCTCATACCAGTCAGAATGGATCAGATCAAAATCTCAGTTGACAGTAGATGCTGATGAGTTGTGGAGAAAGAGGAACACTTCTCCATTGCTGGTATGATTGCAAGCTGTTACAACCACTCTCTAAATCAATCTGGCAGTTCCTCAGAAAATTGAACATAGTATTATTATACCACTCCTGGACATGTACCCAAAAGATGCTCCAATATAATACAAGGACACATGCTCCACTATGTTCAAAGCATCCATACTTATAATATCCAGAAGCTGGAAAGAACCCAGATGTTCCTCAGCAGAGCAATGGATACAGAAAATATTGTACATTTACACAATGGAATACTACTCAGCTATTAAAAATAATGACTTCATGAAAATCACAGGCAAAATGATGGAACTGGGAAATATCATGCTGAGTGATGTTCCCAGTCACAAAATAACACTCATGATATGCACTCATTGATCAGTGGATATTAAGCAAAAAGCTCAGAATACCCATAATACAATTCACAGAACATATGAAGCTCAGGAAGATGGAAAATCAAAGTGTGGATGCTTCAGTCCTTTTTAAATGGAAGAACAAAATGTTCACAGGAGAAAAATGGTGGGAGGGACTTGGGAGGAATAGAGGAGAGGGAAAGGAAAAGTGTGGCAGAATCAGGTATAGGAGGAAAAGGATATAATATACAGAGGTTCAGGAAATTAAATGGTGCAGCAATGGGGGATGGGAAACTTGGGGTAGCCATCAGAAAGTCCCAGATGCCCGGAAATCAAGAGGCTCCCAGGTCCCAAAGAGAATGGAATTAGCTGAAATGACTAAAAATGGGGAAGGAGAATCTGTAGAGACTATATCCAGAGGTTAGGCAAGGTCCCCATTTGGCAGATGGGTCCATCCACTCATTTACAAACTTTTAACTATGAATTACTCCTGTATAAATGAAATATACGTACAAAGTGTGTAGCAGAGAATGAAGAAAAGGCCATCCAGAGACTGCCACACCTGGGGATCCATCCCACATACAGTCACCAGACCCAGGCACTACTGGGGATGCCAAGAATTGCTCACTGCCAGGAGCCTAATGTAGCTGTCTTTTGAGAGTCTTTGCCAGAGCCTGACATATACAGATGGGGATGTTGACAGCTACCCATTGGATTGAGCATAGGCACAACAATGGAGGAGTTATGAAAGAACTGAAGGAGCTTAAGTGGTTTGCAACTCCAAAAAAAGAAAAACAGTATCAACCAACCAGACCTTCCAGAGCTCTCAGGAACTAAACTACCAACCAAAGAGTATCAATGGCTCTAGCTGCACACATAGCAGAGGGTGGTCTTATTTGGCATTAACAGGAGGTAGGCCCTTGGTCCTGTGAAGGATGGATGCTCCAGTTTAGGGGAATGTCAGGGCAATGAGGTGGGAATGGGTGATTAGCATCCTCATAGAACCAGGTAGATAGGGTTGGGATAGGGGTTTGTGGAGGGAAACTGCAAAAGGGGATAATATTTGAAATGTAAGTAAGTAAAATATCAAAAATAAAAAGATAAAAGAATGGATCCAGAAGATACACGAGAAATGATTTGGGATGGAGTAATAAAGCATGATACAAATATGGATTGGAGAAAATGCTGGGTATGTAAAGTTTTAAAAAAATGATTGAGTTGATGTAATTGGAGAAAGTTAGGGATTTGACAGAGATATGGGAGAATGATATGTACAAACCTAACAATGCATATATATATATATATATATATAAAATTACTTTTAACCAAGTTTCCCTACATAAATGGACAATCATGTTCCCACAAACCACAGGTATGGACTATTTCCCTGAGAGTTACTTGCTGTCCAGGCTCCTAAATAGTGAAAACTATTGTCATTGTTCTTGTTTACCAAAATCAAAATGATTACCTGATGCAACATACAGGTATAAAAGAAGATAGAACTACGCTGATAGCTTCCTCTCTGGACAGTTTTCATAGATTTAACAGATATCTGTAGAACATTTAACCCTAAAACAAAAGACTATGCCTTCTTTTCTGCACCACATGTTACCGTCTCCAAAATTGACCATATAATTGGTCACAAAACAGGCCTCAACAGATACAAGGAGATTGAAATTAT
>NC_045030.1:116898565-116908035 GCF_008632895.1 Mastomys coucha
GGAGGCTCCTTTCTCTGTGATAACTCCAGCTTGTGTCAAGTTGACACACAAAACCAGCCAGTACAGTGGGTATCTTAGTTTATTTTATGTTTTCTGTTTTTAACTACTCTTAAAAGATGATGTAAAGCTTAATCTGACATCTATCTCCAGGTTACACTCTATCATTACAGGGATGGTACAAGTGCAGTTATTCTGAACAACTGGTTAAACTGAATTTGTAGCCAAAAAGTAAAGAACAATTTATGTTTGTGTTCACCTTCATCTCAACTTTTCATTCAGAGGAGGATCTACCATATGGAATGCTTTCACTCACATGTGGGATGGATCTTTCCACTTTAACTAAGCCAACTAGAAATTTCCTATCAGACTTGAACAGAGACCAACATAATTTAGGGTAGTCTCTCATTGACACTCCCTTTCCAGTTGATTTTGGAATCTGTTAAATTGACTGAAACTAGCATTAACCACTACAAGAGGTAACCAAACTCATTCTGTTTAGAATTGAAGCCTGCTCCAGTGGAAGAAGATAATTCCTGAATATTATCTTGGCAAATCTTGTAAAAATAAACATTGGCAAAAATCTACTATATAGATATGTAGTCAAACTGTCTATTAGCAGTTTTTACTTATACCTTTGCCCTAATGTTTCTGTCTGCCTTAGTCAGAGAAACATCTTTTCTTGAAAGGGATAAGGGTTAATTTAGAGACTCCATTGGTCAAAATGTTGAGAATAAATTATAGTCCTTACAGAGGACATCTATATTGTCCACTCCAAGAACCAAAAAACATCAGAAAAATAAGATGAAAAGATTATTAGGGCTTGGGATATAAAGAGGAATATTGTGAAAAACTGTCTTCTATATGTGGCATGCCCATCACAACAACTGTGGCTCCATCACACATTCTACACACTAACAAATTATGAAAGTAAGGAAATAGTTCTGTGAAGGCTCCATGCCCCAGTGTAGGGGAATGTGAGGGCGGGAGGTGGGACTGAGTGAATGGATGGGGGCATACCCTCATAGAAGCAGGAGGGTGGTGGATGGGATGGGGGGTTTGGGGTGGGAGATCAGGAAAGGAGATAATATTTGAAATGTAAATAAATAAAAAATGCAATAAAAAATTAACCTCAAAAGAAAAAAAAAAGAAGATGGGAGATAATGGAATGTGGTATGTAAATATGCTCATGGAGTGCCTAATACTCAAAAAATTGTTAAGTTATAGAAGAAAATTATAACACAAAACAATATTTGAAATTCCTTCAACAAATATGTTTTAAATATTGTTTTAATGTGTGTGTAGATAAATTTAAATGTGTTGGTACACATGTAGCACAGTGCAAGTGTGGAAGCTAGAGTATAACCTGTAAAAGTCAGTTCTCTGTGTCCATTCTGTAGGTCCCAGTGGCAACTGAACCCATGTAATCAGCATTGAAAACAAATGACTTTACAAGTCAGACCATCTTGCTGTTTCTAATATTTTGTGTTGAAATTACAATATAACTATGTGTCTCCCTTTGCTTTTGTACCACCAATCACCCCCATATGCCCATTCTAGCTCTCCTTCAAATTCATGGCTTCATTTATCATTAATTGTTTTTACATGCATATTTCAATAAGCTATTATAGCATTCTGGGTAAAAAATGTAAATGATTGATTCCCATATCCTGTCTACACAGAGCTAACATCCTAGTAGAAGGAACAAATGATAAATAGATTCAATAACAAAGAGATGTTAATGTACAATATTATTTATAGTACATTAAGGGTGATGAAAAAATGAAAGAAAGTGATTTACATTGTAACCATTAAAGTAATTCCATATGATCTTGATAAATAATTAGATAATATGTTTTCAAAGATTTTACATTTGTTACATGTTAAATTTCAAGTCATTCTGAAATGGATACATTAGTCAATGAAATGCCTTGATAATTGGCTATGCATTTCAAAAAATAAAATTAAGTGGTTTGAATTATGAAAATAAACATGAGAGAACATACCTGTAATGTACATAGGAAATGATATTGGTAAACTAATGTTAAAATCAATAAATTAAATAAATTAAATGAAGTATGTCATATTCATGAACAGATAGAGAATATATACTTTAATTTGCTTGCAGATAGTATGAATGCAAAACAATATAGAAAAATAATGTAGATAAGTCAAGTGTAAGCATACAGAGAAAGCATGACCAATTTTTGTCAGTGTCTGAAAGTAAAAAGTATATAAAATTTATATTTTCTAAGTATCTCCAAAAATGGAGCAGATTGCAGTGCCACCTGACAGAAGAGCTACAAGTAAGTGCTCATGGCAATATTTCTGATGAGGATAACATATTCCTTAGTGTGGTTTTAGGTGAACCGACTTTCCTGGGAAGAAAGCTAAGCTTCTGGTGAGGTGATTCACTGGCCCAACTGAATAACCTCTTAAGGAAAGAGATAATATAGAAAGATTTTACCCTTGAAGCAAATAACTCTACTTTGGGCCAGACATATTCCATTCATTGACCTGATGTACTTCCTTGGTGGCTTTAAGAATTGAGAACACAAAGTAACTTAGGGCATGGCTTGGAATTGAGTAATAGTTACAACCCATTTCTGGCAAAGTAATTCCCACCTTGTCTCCTCACAGCCTGTTTCTGAAACAAGAAGTCTTCTCAGAGAGCTTGGAGTTGTTTTCTTTGTCTGCTTAAAGCCCCTTCTCTCTCTTTCAGAATTTATGCTTGAAAATATAATTTATGAATTTTATGATAACTCTGTACTTAATTACTTAAGGAACTGCTAGACTGTTTTAAAAAGTAACTATACAATTTTAAATTTCTACCATCATTGCTATTTACCCACATCCAACTAACAACTACAATTTTCCTTCCCCATCATACTTGATACTGAAGTAAAAAACTTTTATATGCTAGAAACTGTCTTATCACTTAGACTTACCACTGTCTTAGTCACTGTTCTATTGTTTGAAGAGACACCATAATCAAGACGACTGTTATAAAAGAAAATATTTAAGTAGGGGAATAGCTTAAAGTTTTAGAGTTCCTTATCATCTAGACTGGGAGCATGGCATTACACAAACAGTAATGTTGCTATTAGAAGAAGGTGATCTTAATCCCTAGGCTGAAGGTAAAAAGAAAGACACTGGGCCTAGCCTGTGCTTTTAAAACTTAAAACTCTGTGCCCAGCACCACACCTCCTCCAACAAGGAAACACGTATCCAACAAGATTGCACTTCTTAGTCTTTCCCTACAGTCCTTCAAATGAAAACTAAATATTGAAGTATATGAGCCTATGGAGCCATCCTTATTCCAACCACCATAACCAATGGGTTATAACACCAGCTTGGTAGTTTGTTTTTGCTTTTTCTATTATAAACAACAGGTTAAATATGACAATAGCTTGCATTTTGATTGCTATTTCCTCAATGCTAGTAATTATGGCTACCTTTTCATAAGGATAGCATGCATTGCATATCTTTTATATAATTGTTTATTTAAAATGTTTTCTAAACATTTAGTTTTTTTAAAGATTTACTTCAAATCTTTAAAAGTCTTTTTAAAGATTTTTTGAATTTATAGGTATATGTTTATGTTTATGAGTGTGTGCAGATACAAATATAGGTGCCTGTGGTGTCTAGTAAAATATGTCAGATACCCTGGAGCTGAATATATAGGCAGATGTAAGTCAATCAACATTGGTTGTGGAAACAAATTTTCGTTCTTCTGAAAGTACAGTGCATGTTCAGCCACAGATCCTTCTCTTCAATCCCAGATTTTTTATGTTATAAATTTATGAGCATATTTTATATTCAAGTTATAAGCCTATTTTCAGATAGACAGTTTTCAAATTATTTAGAAGAAGTGTGTTATCTTCTCATTTTTTTTCTCAATGTTCTTATTTTGGCTCATTGAGAATATCATAAATGCACATAACAAATTTTGTTTAAATCTATACACAACTCCATATCATTCTAGTTAGAGTTACTATCATTGTGGTATGACACCATGACAAAAATCAACTTGGAGACAAAAGTGTTTATTTCATCTTACAGTTCCCCATCATATTCCATCACCCAAGGATATCAGTACAGGAAATCAAGACCAGAATCTGGAGTAGGAACTTTAAGAGAAACATATGGAAGAACACTATTTACTTGCTGGCTACATGTTTCCTTAGCCTGCTTTTCTTTTTTCTTTCTTTTTTTATTTGTATTTTTTTATTGGATATTTTCTTTATTTACATTTCAAAAGTTTTCCCCTTTATAGGTTTCCTCTTCTGAAACTCCCTATCCCATCTCCCCTCCCACCGCCTCTATGAAAGTGCTCCCCTACATATTCACCCACTCCCATCTTCCCACCCTGACATTCCCTTAAGCTGAGGCATTGAACACCCTCAAACCCAAGGGCCTCTCCTCCCACTTGTTGATGTCCAATAAGACCATCCTCTGACTCATATGTAGCTGGAGCTATGGGTCCCTCCATGTGCACTCTTTGGTTGGTGGTCAAGTTCCCTGGAGCTCCAAACGGGGACTAGTTGATACTGTTGCTCCCTCCATGGGGCTGTAAACCCCTTCAGCTCCTACAGTCCCTTCTCCAACTCTTGTATTGGAGACCCCATGGTAAGTCCAATGGTTGGCTTTGAGCCTCTCAAGGGACAGCCATATCAGCCTTCAGACAGTAAGCACTTCCCGGCATCCACAATAGCTTCCAGGTTTGGTGACTGTATATGAGATGAATCCCCAGTTGGGGTAGTCTCTGGATGGCCTTTCCTTCAGTCTCTGCTCCACTCTTTGCCTCCATATATCCTCTTGTAAGTATTTTGTTTTCCATTCTAAGAAGCACTAAAGCATCCACACTTTGGTCTTCCTTCTTCTTGGTTTTCATATGGTCTGTGAATTGAATCTTGGGTATTCTGAACTTTTGGGCTAGTATACACTTATCAGTAAGTTCATACTGTGTATGTTCTTTTGTGTCTGAGTTTTCTCACTCAGGATGATATTTGCAAATTCTATCCATTTGCCTGGGAATTTCATGAAGTCATTGTTGTTTTTGATAGCTGAGTATTATTCCATTGTATAAATGTAGCATATTTTCTGTATACATTCCTCTGTTGAAGGACATATGGGTTGATTCCAACTTCTGGCTATTATAAATAAGGCTGCTATGAATATAGTTGGTCATGTGTCTTTAATATATGTTGGAGCATCTTCTGAAAATATGCCCAGGAGTGGTATAGCTGGGTCCTCAGGTAGCACTATGTCCAATTACCTAAGGAACCTCCAGACTGATTTCCAGAATGGTTGTACCAGCTTGCAGTCCCAAAAGCCATGAAGGAGTGTTCCTCTTTCTCTGCATCCTTGCCACCTGATTTTTTGATCTTAGCCAAAAAATCAGGCTAAGATCTTGGCTGGTGGCTTCTGACTGGTGTAGGGTAGAATCTCAGGGGTTTTTTTTTTTAATTTGCATTTCCCTGATGACTAAGGATGTTGAACATTTCTTTAGGTGCTTCTCAGCTATTTGAGTTTCCTCAGTTGAGAATTCTGTTTAGATCTGTTCCTCATTTTTAATAGTGTTATTTGTTTCTCTGGAGTCTAACATCTTGACTTCTTTTTATATATTGGATATTAGACCTCTATCAGATATAAGGTTGTTAAAGATCTATTCCCAATCTTTTGGTTGCTGTTATGTCCTATTGAAAGTGTCCTTTGCCTTACAGAAGCTCTGCAATTTTATGAGGTCCAATTTGTGTGTTCTTAATCTTAGAGAATAAGCCATTGGTGTTTTGTCAGGAAAATTTCCCCTGTGCCAATGTGTTCAAGGTTTTACTCCACTTTTTCTTCTTTGAGATTCAGTGTATCTGGCTTTATATGGAGGTCGTTGATCCACTTGGACTTGAGCTTTGTACAAGGAGATAAGAATGGATCAATTTGCTTTGTATTGCTTTTACTATGTTAAGGCATGGGCCTTCAATTCCTGATCTTTCCAAGACTATTAAATTGAAGGAATGCTGAATTTTGTCAAATGCTTTTTCAACATCTAAGGAAATGATCATGTGCTTTTTGTCTTTGACTTTGTTTATGTAGTAGATTACATTGATGGATTTCAGTATACTGAACCATCCTTGTATCCCTGGGATGAAGCCTATTGATCATGGTGAATGATCATTTTGATGTGTTCTTGGATTTTGTTTGTGAGAATTTTATTGAGTATATTTGCATGGATATTCATAAGGGAAATTGGTCTGAAGTTCTCTTTCTTTGTTAGGTCTTTGTGTGGTTTAGGTATCAGAGTAGTTGTGGCTTCATAGAAAGGATTTGGTAGTGTTCCTTCTGTTTCTATTTTCAGGAATAGTTTGAAGAATATTGGCATTAGGTCTTCTTTGAAGGTCTGATAGAATGCTGGACTACACACATTGGGTCCCTGGCTTTTGTTTTTGTTTTGTTTGTTTGTCTGTTTGTTTATGAGACCATTAATGACTGCTTCTATTTCTTTAGGGGTTATGGGACTATTGAGATGCTTTATCTGACCTGATTTAAATTTAGTATCTGGAATCTGTCTAGAAAATTATCTATTTCATCCAGATTTTCCAGCTTTATTGAGTATATGATTTTGGAGTAGGATCTGATGATTTTTTTAATTTAATCAATTTCTGTTGTTATATCTCCCTTTTCAGTTATGATTTTGTTAATTTGGATACTCTTTAATTAGTCTGGCTAAGGGTTTATCTATCTTGTTGATTTTCTCAAAGAATTTGCTCCTGGTTTTGTTGATTCTTCGTGTAGTCCTTTTGTTTCTACTTGATACATTTCAAACCTGAGTTTGATTATTTCCTGCTCTCTACTCCTGTTGGGTGTATATGTTTTTTTGTTTTTGTTTTTTCTTTTTTTTATTAGATATTTTATTTATTTTTTTTTTGTTTTTGTTGTAGTTGTTCTAGAGCTTTCAGGTATACTCTCAAGCTGCTAGTGTATAATCTCTCCAGTTTCATTTTGGAAGCACTGAGAGCTATGAGTTTTTCTCTTAGCACTGTTTTCATTGTGTCCCATAAATTTGGGTATGATGTGCCATGATGTTCATTAAATTCTAAAGCATCTTTAATTTCTTAATTTGTTCTTAAGCAAGTTATCATTGAGTATGGTGTTGTTCAGTTTCTATATGTATATAGTTTTCTGTTGTTTTTGTTGCTATTGAAGACCAACCTTAGTCTGTGGTGTTCTGATAATATGAATGGAATTATATAAATCTTCTTTTATCTGTTGAAGCCTGTTTTGTTAGGATGATATGGTCAATTTTAGAGAAGGTACCATGAGGTGCTGAGAAGAGGTTATATTCTTTTCTCTTTAGATGAAATGGTCTATAGATATCTGTTAAGTCCATTTGGTCCAAAACTTCTGTTAAATTTCACTGTCTCTGTAGTGTTTGTCTTTCTATGACCTGACCATTGATGAGAGTGGCATGATGAAGTCTCCCACTATTATTGTGTGAGGTTCAATGTGTGCTTTGAGATTTAGTAAAGTCTCTTTTATGAATGTGGATGCCCTTCCATTTGTAGTATAGATGTTCATCATTGAGAGTTCACCTTGATAAATTTTTCCTTTGATGAGTATGAAGTGTTCTTCCTTATCCTTTTTGATAACTTTTGGTTGAAAGTTGATTTTATTTGATATTAGAATGGCTACTCCAACTTGTTTCTTGGGACCATTTGTTTGGAAAATTATTTTCCAGTCCTTTACTCTGAAGTACTGTCTGTCTTTGACATTGGGGTGCATTTACTGTGTTCAGGAATATGCTGGCTTCTGTTTAGTTATTCAGTCTGTTAGTCTATGTCTTTTTATGGGGGAATTGAGTCCATTGATGTTAAGAGATACTAAGGAATAGTGATTTTTTTGCTTCCTCTTATTTTTGGTGTTATTTTTATGCTTGTACAGCTATCCTGTTTTAGATTTGTTGAAAGATGATCACATTCTTGCTTTTCCTAGAGTGTATTTTCCCTCCTTGTGTTGGAGTTATGCATTTATTATCCTTTGTAGGGATGGATTTGTGGAAAGATACTATGTCTTTTTTCCCTTCCTGCTTTTAATATTCTTTCTTTGTTTTGTGCATTTGGTGTCTTGACTATTATGTGACGAGAGGAATTTCTTTTCTGGTCCAATCTCCTTGACATTCTGTAGCCTTCTTGTATGATTATGGGCATCTCTTTCTTTAGGGTAGGGAAGTTTTCTATAGTTTTGTTGAAGATATTTACTGTCCCTTTAATTTGGGAATCTTTGTTCTCTTCTATACCTATTATCCTTAGGTTTGGTCTTTTCATTGTGTCCTCGACTTCTTGGATGTTTTGGGTTAGGAGCTTTTTGCATCTTCCATTTACTTTGACTGTTGTGTCCATGTTTTCTATGGTATCTTCTGCACCTGAGATTCTATCTTCTACCTCTTGTATTCTGTTGATGATACTTGCATCTCTGACTCCTGATCTCTTTCCTAGGTTTTCTTTCTCCAGGGTTGTCTCCCTTTGTGATTCCTTTACTGTTTCTATTTCTGTTTTTAGATCCTGGATAGTTCTGTTCAAGTCCTTCACCTGTTTGGATGTATTTTCCTAGAATTCTTTAAGGGATTTTTGTTTTTCCTCTTTAAGGGCTTCTACCTGTTTAGCTGTGTTCTCCCGTATTTAAGGGAGTTTTTATGTTCTTCTTAACATCCTCTATCACCATCATGAGATGTGATTTTAAATCAGAGTCTTGTTCTTAGTGTCTTGGAGTATCCAGGGCTTGCTATGGTTGAAGAACTGGTTCATGATTTTGCCAAGTAATCTCGTTTTGTTTTTTTTTTCTCATATTTTTGCCCTTGCATCTCACCATCTGGTTATCTCTGGTGTTAACTGGAATTGCTCTCTCTGACTGTGGCTTGTCTCTCCTGTAAGCCTATGTCAATATTCCTTGGAGACCAGTTCTCTCTGGGAGGAATTTGGGTATGGAGATCTGCTGTACTGGGTCAGTTCATGGAGCAGATGGAAACCAGAAGGATCCTGTCCCAGGCACTTCCTCAGTTTCTGTGTTCTGAGGGCTCCAGTTGGGCTCCTAAGGACAGTAGTGGTGGACTTACCTGTGCTCAAAGGGCCTGTCAGCACTCCTGGGAGATCAGCTCTCTCCCAGCAGTATCTGGGTATGGAGCACTGTGTCGTGGGATCAGCCCCAGGTGCTGTGTCAAAGGATCATCTCCCCCTTTTTTTCTTAATCACATCTGAAACCACCAAGGGAGAGGTAAGGCTGTCAACAGTGACCTGGGCACTGCCATATCAATCATTAAGGAAAACACACCCCAGACTTGCCCAAGGGTTTATCTAATGAAGGAATTTTCTCATAAAGTCTCCAGCACAACAGCCTTCTAATTACTCTAAGATACTCAGTCACCACTTTTACTTTCAATTTCATATGCTAATTTTATTATTATTATTATTATTATTATT
>NC_045030.1:116914595-116915508 GCF_008632895.1 Mastomys coucha
TTCTGCTTGGAGGGTGGCACAGACATTAGGTGAGGGTAAGAATTTGGTTCATTAGCTGTGATACTTTGAAAAAGCAGTAACTTATAAAATCTTCTTCTTCAAACTCGATACAAGAGTTACAAACTCAAGCAAAGCATTCAGTCTCACTCTTTGTTGTTCTCATACAAGCAACCTCCCTAGTTAATCGTCTATGTTTCTTTTGGGTATATAAATACTTTTGAAATATATAAGCTGTTCTAAAACCATAGTATAGTATAAAGACATGAAATAAAAAATACTACTAATAGAGAGGCTGATATAGGAGAAGCAAGATTTCATGACCCTTATGTTGTACAAAGCAAGACACTGTCACAAACAAACAAACAAGCAAGCTGAAAGTGTATATAGATTGTACAATGTTGGAACTATTTCTCCAATTACCAAATTAGAGAGACCATTGGATGACAATCAACAAATTTCTAATTCCTCATATTTTTGGATTTCAATCAATTAGGATATGTTGGTAATATTAATTTTCATATTGAGATATTAAGAAAAGGTAATTGTCACTTCCTGTTGTTTTTGTTGTAAGAGATGGAATTAGATTTGTGTGGATTTGTTGAAAGATTACTTTCCTGCTTCTTCTAGGGTGTAGTTTTGCTCCTTATGTTGATGTTTTCCATCTATTACCCTTTGTAGAGCTGTATTTGTGGAAAGTTATTGTATAAATTTTGTTCTGTAAAGGAATATCTTGTTTTCTCCATCTACGGTAATTGAGAGTTTTGCTGGGTATACTAGCCTGGGCTGGCATTTATGTTCTTGTAGGGTCTGTATGACATCTGCCCAGGATCTTCTAACTTTCATAGTCTCTTTTCAGAAATCTGCCGTAATTCTGATAGGCCTGCCTTTATATGTTATTTGCCTTTTTTTTTTT
>NC_045030.1:116916204-116921937 GCF_008632895.1 Mastomys coucha
GAGGGTGCTATTTATGTCTTTCTTAAGGTCCTGTATCATCATCATGATAAGTGATTTAGATCTGAATCTTGTGTCTCTGGTGTGTCTTTGTGTGTATGTCCAGGACTTGCTATGGTAGGAGAATTGGGTTCTGATGATGCCATGTAGCCTTGGTTTGTGTTTTGTTTTTTTTTTCTTATGCCTGCTGCGCATCATCTGGTTATCTCTAGTACTACCTGCCCTTGCTAAATCTGACTGGAGATAGTCTTTCCTGTGATCCTGGTTGTATCAATGCTCCTCAGAGTCAGGGTGTCTCTGTGGTCCTGTGATTCTGAGATCCTGTAATCCTGGGCTTGTTAGAGCACCTGGGAGTACAGTAGCTTCCTCTGGGTGTTGTGGGACTGGCTGTGGAGCCTGGGCTCAAGTTCTCCTCAGGACACCATCCCAGAGAGGCCGGAAGGAACCTGAGTCACTCTGCTGGCAGAGTTCCTTTGTGCCTGCTCTTGCTGGTCCCAGTTACTCCTGGTGTTGGGACAGATGTTGGGTCCTCCTCATCTCTGATCCTGAGAGTGTCAGAGCGCCTGGGAGTGGAGCTTCCTCTGGATGTTGTGGGACTGGCTGCTGAGCTTGTGCCCAAGGTCAGCTCCATATGCTAATTTTAATCTACTGAATCCTTCTAGTGCTACTTATATTTTCAGGAAAGTAGGACCATCTCCTCAAGCATTACAATCAGCCTATCAAATGGTATATTTCTAAAGGAAGCTATCTCTCCTCAAGCAGCAATCAGTTGTCAACAGCTCCTTAGCCAGGTATGGGACTTCATGACTCCTTCTTCCATCCATGCTAGATTTTGACTAACTTCCTGTTGTGTAGGTCTTATTCATGAAATCACAACTGCTGTGAGTTGATGTGTGCAAGGACCTGTTTCATCTGGAAAATTATTTCATTGCACTCAGTAAATATCATTTCTTATACCTTCGTGTCCTCTTTCATGATGATCCTTATCATTAAATAGACTGTTGTGCTACATATAACTGAGTATTCTATAGTATCATGTTTTCTAGATGTTGATCAGTTGAGAGTCTCTTTAATACTTGACATCTAGTTCAAAAGAAACTTCTCAGAGTAGAATTGAGAGGTGAATAAATTTATCCATACCTCAGAAAATATAATACACATCAAGTATTAAATATATCTATGTCTACATATGCAAATATATGTGTAAATATAGATTACAAAATGAAAAAGACACTGCAATAGAGTATCAAGGAGTTTTAGAAGAAGGCAGACACAAATGCAAATAAGCTCTGTTTTGATAAACTAGTTATAGGGAGGACTCTGGTGCTGTGTATCAGTCTGCTCTGGTTCACAGGCTTGAGAACAGAACTGGAAAATAGTGTATAACTGCAGAAGTAGGACACAACCCAGAAGAAAAAAGATGCAAAAGGGTAAAAATCAACAAGGTTCAAGAAAAACACACAATAGATTTACTTATACCACTTTACACACTAATACCACTTTATTGACACAATAGATTTACTTATACCACTTTACAGTTTGATCTCAACAACTTGGAAAAATGATAGAAAAAAACAGTATTGTTATATCATTGATATAAGGCCATTTCAGGACAGTCAAAGTGGTATAAGGATATCTGATTTCTAAACCTAGGGTCATTACCAACCATAATAATGTTAATAATAGTTGTACTTATTAATAGAAAAAATATATGCCATTACTTCTAATACAGTCTTTTATTATTTTTTAAGATTCCCTATCTATTAAATTTGGCCAAACAATAAAGTGACTTACTTAAGATTTTATTACTGGGAAAAGACACCATGGCCATACCAACATTTATAGAGGAATGTATTTAATTGAGGCTGGCTTACACTTTCAGAGATTTAGTCTATTATTCTCATAGCAGATAGTATGGCAGTGTCCAAGCAGACATGATGCTGGAGAAGGAGCTGAGAGTTCTATATCTTCATCCACTGGTGGCAGAAAGGATTTTATACCACATTTAGTGCAGCTTAAACATATGAAACCTCAAAGCCCTTTCTCACACTGACATACTTCATCCAATAAGGCCTTACATATAACACCAAACCATATGACCTAATAGTGCCACTCCCTGTGTGCCAAGCATTCAAGCATATGAGTCTATGTAAATCATACATATTCAAACCACCAAAGAAGTAAAGAAATTATTTAGTGTTCAAATATAATACTCATATATATATATATATGGACTGACTCATCTCAGAACAAGACCAATGTGGGAACACAGCTATAAAGAAAAGAAAATATGTAAAAAGAAAATTAAAAGTATTAACAGAGAATCAAGGAAAAGTATGGCTTAATGACATTAAAGGGAAGTGAAACAAATAAAACAATGTTTGTATTATGAAAGTTATATGACTTTGTGCCTTGGTACACTTTGGGCAGTAAAATTATTTGTATCTTACCTTCCATTGTACTTAGTAAATACTGAATGATTAATATAAGTCTATATATGAATAACAGGCAATTGAAAAATCCAATTTACATTCCTCTATGACAACTATATTCTCTTGTGGAAAGCACTTGCAGTTCTATGTGTATTTTTTTACTACCTGCTTCTATATTTTTCCTTATGGTAACTTTATTATTTCACCCTTAAAAATTATTATTTAGTCTTCATGATTTCTTTCCTTCAAAGTTTACTTGGCCTTACAAGCATTGGAATATCTGTTTATTTTAATATAAGAAATCATTGGTCACTTACAATGTCACTTTTCACACAGCTGTAGATAGTGATACAGTGACAATGCCATAGACACAGGGTAAAGATTTGTATACTAACACTACCTAGATAGAACTGTAGATATTACCTAAAACATATGAAACTATAACAGTGGTGACTAATCAACTGAGTTTAAAGATAACATAATTTTTTGCAAACTATCTGTGATTTTTCATAAAAACTAGACCCACACTCCCACACACAAATAATCACATAAAAACATACATTATTTTGTTCCAGAGAATTAAGAGATTTTGAAATCAAAAGGCCAACTATAAGTGTAGTGTGTCAAACAAGCAGCTGTGATGAATCCTGTCTACCTGTACATTTTTCAAACCTGAGCACTTCTGGAAAGAAGAACAAAAAGTTAGTCTTTAGAGAGAAATGTAAGTAAATAAAAGTCATTTACAGGGAAAATGAACTACTATATAAAAAATTCTTAACTATGGAGGAACAGTTGTTGCTTTAAAAAAGGTGCAGTAAGAACAATCCAGGACGACGCCTTACTAGGTACTGTTGGTAGTTGATAGCTACTCGGGAAAGTTCAGTACCTTACCTAATAGCAGAGAAAGACATAAACTTGAATCTGTACCTTTCTTCAAATCAAAGCTTTGTATATGTTTGATCTTGTCTTATCTTCATATTAAATATTTTTATAGAAAACAACTAGAATTATACTTTTGTTTGAAGTTAAAAGTTAATGACAGTTTCTGTGCCAAACCATCATTTGATTTGGGAGTAAATTCTTGTTAATTTCTATTTGTTTTCTTCAATAGAAGTTACAACTGCTTCTGTTTTGTTTTGTTTTTTTTTTCAGTGTTATAATGAAGAGTCTGTTTACTCATTTTAACTATTAACTCTGAATTTTTCTTAGAAACTGGGTCCACTTGAGATCTATCACTGACACTATAAATGATACTTTGTTATACCTGCAGAGAGATGCCTAGAATAATTGTCCTCTGAGAGCTCCATCAAGCAGCAGGTAGAATAGATACCAAGACACACAGCCAAAAATTGAACAGAACTTGGGAAGTCTTGTAGAAGTGTTTGGGGAATGATTGAAGAATCGGAGTTGGGCAGGGACTCCACAGAAGACAAATAGAGTCAACTAAACTGGAACGTGGGGTCTCCCAGGGTCTGAACCATCAATCAAAGAGCACACTATAGCTAGACCTAGGCCCTGTGCTCCACATATGAAACCAATGTGTAGCTGGGACTTCATGTGGGTACTCCAACAACTAGAGTTGGGGCTGTGCATGATTCTGTTGCCTGCCTGTTGATCCCATTCCTCTAATTAGGCTGCCTTATTTGCCATCAGTGTGAGATTATCCACATAGTCATGCAGTGACTTAATGTGCCAGGGTGAGGTGAAGACCAGGGAGGACTTCCTCTTCCTCAGGGGAAAAGGGGAGAAGGAATGGAACTAGGGGCTTTGTGACATGGGACCAAAAGCAGGAGGGATCTGCAATCCCGAGGTAAAGTCAATGAAAAATAATTAAATAAAATGAGAGAGACTCTAATATTGTGAAGGAAGATTTCAAAGACCCTTTTACTTATTTGTATACTTCATGAAAACTAACATCAAGCAAACTACATTTCTAAAATAGACTTTCAGCTTTACATAGACCCTGGCCTCCTTTGATCATATTTGCTGCAGTTTTTGTTGTTTTTGTAACTGCTTTCTAAGAGAAGAAATTTCCTTAGGAATTTTTATTTCATAAGTTGGAAATTTTGCTGTGTAGAGTCTTGCCCCAGGGGGAACACTTCACAATATTCAAAAATGCCAAGTGATCTTCTCATCAATTTCCTATAAGTAAGCCTTGGCTGTGCCATGGAGTGCTACTATGTTTCTCTTAAAACTGTACATCTGTAATTTCTTTGTTGTCCTACTTTCTCTTTCTCATTGTAAACCTACATAAGAATGGATGCTAACGAATGTATACTAGAGTCAATATTAGGCTATCTTTAAACCTCTGCTGCCAAAGAAATTAGTCCATTATGTTTAAACCTAGCTTCAGGCAAATTCTTAGGACTAAGTCAGAAATAAGCCACATTCTATACAAAAGTATCACAAGAATGGTCTCTATCTGAGTTGCCAATATAATACCCTTTGAAACATCTTTTGCTTTTCCTCAGTAGTCCACAGTTGCTGGCACTATTTCAAAAAGTGTAGGTGTGGGCTTGCTAGAGGACAGGCTTTGATATTTACAAACATGTGCTATTCTCAGTTTGAATTCTGCTTTATGCTGATGGTGAGTTCTCATCTTCTGTTCTTGTTGCCATCTATGTGGCTTGCTGCCATGCTTCTGATAAAGGAGGAACTCTTACCTGTCTGGAAGCCTGAGTTAAATAATTTGCCTTAGCCATAGTACTATATCACAATAGAAATATAACAACTACAGAAGTGCCTATGAAGGAGTAAGATATTGCTGTGACAAAATTACCATGCTTTTTATTTTTTATTTATTTATTTATTTGAATATGGAAGAGTTTGGAATTGTGGACTAGGAAAATGTCTGCATGTTTGAAGTAGAGCCTAATAGGCCATTCTAATAGGAGACTGGAATATACAAGTGATGAGATCAATGTGGATTATGGAGACAACAACATAGGGGAACAATCTCAGTCTATAGGTAACATTCTCATTCAAATCACCACTCTTTCAGCTGCTTGTTGGGTATTTGGGAGGGCAGTCGTGGTAGGTCCCTTTTTATGAATGCTCCACAGCCTCAATAATAGTGTTAAGCCTTGGGACCTCCAGTTGAACTGGATCTGATGTTGGGCCTGTCCCTGGACCTTCTTTTCCTCAGGTTCCTCTATATGTCCATCCCTGTAATCTTCTTTCATTTCATTTACCTATTAAAATCTCAAGTATAAAAAAATGTGGTGTAATATCACAATTGCATATTTTCCTGAAAGAAAACATAATCCTGTCATTTGTGACAACAAGGATCAACATAAACATTATA
>NC_045030.1:116922115-116975931 GCF_008632895.1 Mastomys coucha
TCACTTTGCACTTTTTTTGTTGTTTTGTTTTTGTTTTTGATTTTTGAGACAGGGATTCTCTGTTTATCCCTGGCTGTCCTGGAACTCACTCTGTAGACCAGGCTGGCCTCGAAATCAGAAATCCACCTGCTTTTGCCTCCCAAATGCTAGGATTAAATGTGTGAGCCACCACTGCCTGGCCTACTCTATACTTTTCAAACACTGTCTTCCTTACAAATCCTTATCTGACATTCATGTCTTTGTGATGGATTTTGTTGTGTGACCCACTGAGTTCTATCATCGTGAATCTCTGTGTGACCATGGGCTTGAATGTATCTACTTGAGCCTAGTGTGATCACTAATAAGCATGAAACAAAAGACAATGACTTCCTTCCTTCCTCCATCCCTAGAATTTATTGATAGCTAACAGTTCAGCAGAGAGAAGTAGATATCTCTTATATTCCTGTTTGACCATTGACAGAGAAGTCTTTTTATAGGCCCAATACAGATAACCTCTGTTATTATAAGTTCATGATTACAATGTCTAGATCATAACATCTATTGAAAATAGTTTATATTCCATCTTCTCCTAAAGTCACAATATTTTTAGTTTTTGTTGTATATGCTACAACAACAGATGTAAGTTGATATGTGGGATGATATTTCTACATATAGAAAATATAGTTTCTTTGTTGCCACTCATTCCCTCTGGTTCTTACAATCTTTCTGCCTCCTTTGCTGAAATGATACATGAGCCTTGAAAGTAAGAGTTATGATATAGATGTCTTATTTGGAGATTGAAGATTCCATAGTTTCTTATTCTTCACATTAACCAGTTGTGGGTCCCTGTGATAATCAGATATATCATAAAAATAAACTCTTCTGATGAAGATTGAGAGGTACACTATGGGTAATAATGATAGGAGTCAATAATGATTAGGCTTCAAGTTCTTATTATGTTTACTTAGTGGAATAATAGTCGTACATTTTCCCACAGTGTTTTAGACATGTCTAACCACAGGTTCTTTACCCTGATCATGATGCCAAGGAGGGACATAAATTCAATCAGAATACGGTTAGTTAATTCCATTATGTCCATGCTACTATTTCACTCATGGGTATGTTTTGTCAGGACAGTCATTCTTGAATGTTGAAGGAAGGGTCTACATCTGGGTATGATTATTGATTGCATTTCTTCTCCACTAGCTTCCCTAACATCTTCTGGAACTATAAATCATAAACAGTAAGGATGAAGATTTCAAGTCAATATTAGCTTGGCTTCTCAATCTTCTGACTCAAGTATGAGATATCTTCAAACACTAGTGTATTACTGCTTATTTCTGGAAGCAACTCCTGAAGAGTTAATCCTTTCCCAGCATAAAAATTTGTATTTTTCAGCCTATGGTCTCCAGTAGGTACATTCTTTTTTCATTATAAGGTAATACCATACCATATATATATATATATATATATATATATATATATATATATATATATATATATATGAAATATGACAAATATATGGACATGGGGAAACAGGAATACATATTCAATATTTGAGAAATGCTAAGGTGGTTCATCCACTATGCAAATCAGTGTTGAGGTTCCTAAAGAAATTTCTGCAATTTAGGTTTCTGTATTAGATTCTTAAATATCTTATATTAGTTATTTCTCCACATTTTCTCTCCTTAACCCTGTCCCCCTACCCATCAAAATCCACCCCAATTGAACCCTTCAGTTCTGTTATTGCTTTTTAAGCTTTTGTAGCATTGGATTCTATCTGCCCTTCTTATATGCCCACCTATATACAATCTCCTTAAAAAATGTCCTGGGATCGATATATACTACAAATGAAATAGACACTTAACAATTTAAAACTAACATCTAGAATTAGGAAAGTACATGAGAGTTTTCCTTTCTGGGTCATGGTTAGATAACTCTGAATGATTATTTACAGTTCCATACATTTACCTCTATACTTCATTTTTCTTATTGGGTGTTAATATTCTATTATAAAAAATAATACATTTTCATTATCAATCCATTGATTGTTAAATAACTTGATGATTTGCATTTCTTTGTTATTACTGGAACAGCAATGAACATGGATGACCAGGTTTGTCTATAATAGGATACAGATTTCTTTAGGTATATTCCTAAAAGTAGTATAGTGGGATCATGTGGTAGATTACAAATATTTTTAATATGTTTTAGTAAGCTTTTCACTGACTTCTATATTCCTTTCTTTCTAAACATTTGAGCAGTTGTTAGTTTTGTAAAAATGTTTTTGTAGTTTTTCTACATTTTATTAAACAAATATTCTCATAAAATTTACCATGACTATAATTTTCTCTCCTTCTACTCCTCCCAGTTTCGTCCTACTTTCTCTCCTAACAACATCAATTCTGTCTCTGTCATAAGGAAAGAATAGGCTTCTAAATGCCTATTCAAAACATAACACAATAAAATAAAATATGATAAAATAAAAATCATCACATGGAAGTAGTTCAAACAAACCAACAAAAGAAAAAGAGACCTATTAAAAGGCACAAGAATCAGGGGCCACTAATTCATACATTCAAGGATCACATAAAAAAAATAAACTAAAATCTAATATAAGCTTCAAACCCATGTGGGCCCTGTGATTGAAGTTTCAGCCTCTGTGAGTTCATATGAGCCTTGTTCAGATGATTTAGAGGACCATGTCCTCCTCATGTTCTCTGTCTCCTGTTGTTCTTGTACTATATGCCTCCTCTTGGTTGAGTTGGCTGAGCTCTGAGAAGTGCTTTTTTATTGAGACATACTATTTACTACTTTGTGTTCCAAGGTCTCTATCTCTCTGTGATGTCTGGCTGTGGATGGCTGTATTTCTTTCCATTTGCTGTAGGAGGAAGTCTCTTTAATGTGGCAGAATAATACATCAATCTATAAGTATTATACAATATCATTATAAGCCATTTTATTATTTCTTTTTAAGCTAGTAGCATTTGGTTTTACCATAGTTCTCTAGGTGGTTTAGTGTATAGATGTTTGTCACCAAACTTGTGTTTGCTATGAACTCAATATTGTGGAAGGCTTTAAGTTAACTCAGACATTGTGCTTCCTCTCAAAAGATCTGTGCCATCATTGTCCTAGCTAATTTTGCAGATAGGACATATTATCGATCAATGATTTTGTGGTGGGTTTAATATTTATATTTCTCTTTTGTTAGCCTGAAAAGTATATTTCTGTACCAAAGACACTAGAAGATGGGAATAAAGGTTCTGTATAGGTACCATTATGAAATTTCCATATTCAGTTGGTTATGTGGGTCTTTTCTTCAGCAATTTAAAGTTGTTATAAGTTTGTGGAGTTGCACTCTCTTAGCAACATCCAGGGTTGTTTGTGGATTTCCATGTGGTGCCTATGGGCAACAATTCCACTGGATATAACCCAATACCAATAACAGAAACTTTGTTTTGTAACAAGAGATAACCTGTTGAGATTCTCTCCCTAACCATAGATACTTCACTTGAATTGCCTTCATATATTGTAGAAAGATTGCATTGTATTAGGTTTCAATTTTTCCCTTAAATTTCTCTCAATTATAGATGTCTCTCATTCCCGCTCTCAATTGCATATCCCCTCCTCATCCTCACTTGATCCTCCCATTTCCACTCTTGATTTCTAGATCATGTATAAAACTATCCTATTTTTTCATCCAGGAAGATCCATGTGATCAGCCTAGACTCTTCCTATACACCTATCCTCTCTAGGTAACACAAGTTGACTGATATTGATATATAAGTGAATACATACTATATTTTTCTAGGTCTGGGTTACCTCTCTCAGGATTTTTTTCAGTTTTGTTTCATCTTGCTTTGTTTTTTATTTTTTCCATTTAATCCATTTACCTCAAAGTTTAGGAAGTCTTTTTTAATGGTTGAGTAATACTCTTTTGTGTAAATGTTTGACACTTTAAAAAAAATCTGTTATACTGTTGAGGTACATCTTGGTTGTTTCCTATTTATGGATATTATGAGAGTCAATGTTCATACTTGAGGAAGTGTACTTGTGATAGGATGAATTGACTTTTGGGTATACACCCAAGAGTGGTATAATTGGGTTTTGTGGTAGACTAGTTCACATCTTTCTGAGGAATTGATACACTGATTTTTATAGCTGCTATACAATTTTGTTTTCCCACCAGCAATGGATGAGTGTTCTCCTTGCTTCACACACTCACAAGCATGAGTTAACACTTGTGTTATTGACCTTAGGCATTCTGAAAAGTATAAGGTGGAATATTAAATTAGTTTTGATTTGAGTTTCTCTGATAGCTAAGCATGTTGAACATGTTAAACTGCTTTTTGGTTTCAATTGAGAATTCTCTGTTTAGATCTGAATCAGGTTGTTTAAGCAAATTATTTTTTGTATATCTAGGTTTTGTTTAATTCTTTACATATTTTGGATATTAAGCTTCTATCTATGTGGAGTTTATAAAATTCTTTTCCCATTCTGTATGCTGCCACCGTGTCTAAATGACAGTGCCTTTTATAGTTCACTATGTTATTCCTACTAATTTTTTAGCCTGGGAGACTCGTGCATCTCCTTATATCTTCCTCAATTTCTTGTGAGGCAGTGAACTGTGATAGGCAGCCTGGTTCCTAGTTAAGATCAAGGTTAGAACCCTGGAGATCAGCAGACGACTGTAGCCTGCAAAGGACAACAGGTGCTCAGCCACAATCCTTAGGCTCCTGTCGCAACTACAGTCTCCCACAGCCCCCTGCAAAGAGGTGTGTGGCCATCAGTCATGTAGGAGTATCACCAAGCCCTCCCATACGCAAATATAGTTTCTCCAAGCTCTCAGACCAAGCCAATGACAAGTTCCTTCTCTCAGAGAGAGCTTCTGTCACAAGAGTTGTAATACTTGTGAAGAAGTCTGCTCTCCTGAAACTCCACCTTAAGCTTCCCTGTACTCTTCTTTGGCTAGTCAGTCCAGTTCCTCCATACTCAGTGCAGAGCGACATGGAGCAACTTAGACAGCAAGGTGGAGACAGAGATGGAGGCAACCACAGCAGTGGAAGCAGCAGAATCTACTCCTTCCTGGTTGCACTCTCTCATCTTTGCTAGAACCTCGCACCTGGCTGGGCCAGAGATCTCCACAGAAAGCTTCCAGTATACAAGTATACAATTCCTTTCTTCAAAGACTTGCAGTTCTTGTCATAGAGGTCTTTCACTTGCATGGTTTGAGTTACATCAAGGAATTTATATTATTTTTTCCCCAAGTTCTTTCTCAGCCTGTTTATCATTTGTATGAAGGAGGGCTACTGATTCCTTTGATATAAATTTATTTTTTCTAGCCACTTTACTGAAAATGGTCACCAGCTGTAGGAGTTCTATGGTAGATGGAAATTTATCACCCTGCAAAAACTCAAGTCCAAGACCTCAAAATAAAACCAGATACACTAAATCTCACAAAAGTGAAAGTGGGGGGATAGCCTTCAATGCATTGACAAAGGAGGTGACTTCATAAACTGAAGACTCTTAGTACAAGCACTAATACCAACAATTAAGAAATGAGCTGTTGAAGTTCTGTTTAGGAAAATTTCCCTAGTGCCAATGAGTTTGAGGCTTTTTCCCAAGGTCTGTTTAGGGCAGAGGTTTAGACACAAAGGTGAAAATGCTCTTTTTTTTTTTTTTTTTTTTTTTTTTTTTTTTTTTTTTTTTTTTGTCCAATGTATATTTTTGTCTTCTTTGTCTAAGATCAATTGTCTGCACGTGTGTGGTTTTCTTTCAAGGTCTTCAATTCTATTCCATTGATGAACTTTTCTGTCTCTGTACCAATACCATGCAGTTTTTATCACTATTGCTCGGTAGTATAGCTTGAGGTTAGGGATGGTAATTCCCCCAGAAGTATTTTTATTGTTAAGATTTGTTATTGCTATTTTGTTTTTGTTTGTTTGTTTCATTTTGTTTGTTTTATTTTTTCTGATGAATTTGAGAATTGCTCTTTCCATATCTTTGAAGAATTGTGTTGGGATTTTGATGGGAACTGAATTAAATCTGAAGATTGCTTTTGTAGGATGGCCAGTTTTATTGTGTTAATTTTAACAATCCATTAGCATGGGAGATCTCACCTTTTTCTGAAGCGTTCTTTGATTCCTTTCTTGAGAGACTTGTAGTTCTTGTTATGAGACTAATATGTATTTATTTTGCATGAAAGATTTTATTTCAAAAATTCTTGAGGTTTTGTATTCCCTTAAGCAAGTTAAAATCACATAAGCTCCTGTAAATTTTTAGCAAACAAAAAACAAAATTTTAATTTAAATGGAGTAAAAATGCTTATAGGATAGGGTCTCTCAGGCAAAAGTAGTTGAAAAGCCACTATTTTTTTTTTTTATAAAATAATGGGTTAACTTAGATTACTGTAGAGCCTTATATCAACATGCTTCAATTATTTTTCTCAATTTCCATATATAATCTTTCTTTTGCTCATCATGTGGTAATAGTAGACACTAGATAATGTCAATCAACTTTAGTCATATTCTTTTCTTACTCATCTTCCAGTATTAGAAGCATAAACCAGGCATGAAGATATCATCATTTAAGTTCCTGAGACAATTTTTTTGTAAGTATTCTGATAAAAAAAATAGTGGTTTCCAGATTTTCTAGAAAAGATGAAAATGAACCCAGCATAAGTGAAAAAGTCTTAAATGTAAGTGTATTTGAATGCAGAATGTAAAATGTAGCCAAATAGGTGACACAAAGACATAAATAGGTAAATATAGAATTCCCTGTGCATTTAAACTATCCAGTAGCATTGAGACAAGTTAAAGTCAGAAAGTAATTTGACTAAACATAATTTTACTACACAGAATGAATTATGACTGTTACCACCTAAAGGTACATGCATTAAATACTAAATGAGCATCGCATCACTGAAATACTATCTATATTTTAGCATATTACTATCTAGGGGAAGGAGCAGATTGATGACTGCAAATCATTGCTTCCTAGTTCTCAGACCTTTGAGGGAGATGGAATTCCATTGTCCTACATGGTAGCTCTTAATCAGGCCCTTTGGCCAGATCTTGGATTAAATTAAATGTAAGTATTAATTAACAAGAAATAATGCAGGGAAATATTACATATACTTAGGGATTTTCATAAGGTGGCAGGGCAAAGAATTGAGCAAAGCAAGATATTTTCATGATTTTTAGGAAAATGAAATAAATGATACAGCAGCAGCCAAACTAGAGAAAAACTAAGGAGATACAGTTGTGAAATCCCAATACATAGGATGGTTTTCATGGAACCAGACCACTTTGCATATCCCTAAGTGCCAGGCCTTGAGCTGATAAAAGATGCCTTTAGTAAATTAGAGTATATGTCCTGCTTCAGGCAAATAGATAAAATGAATTCAACATCCCTTTGTATTTTAATCATCTTTAGCTTTAAAATCCTGAGTATTGAAGAGAGATATATTATGATTTTTCAGTACATATAAACTCTATAACTTGAACACATTATAGGGATTTTTATTTATCTCAAGCTAGTGAAGTTTACTTGATTTGGCTCATTCCACATTTTTCCTGTTATTCATTTAAAGCATGTCCTAAACCATTACTATTTGTAGAGTGAAAATTGAAGTATAAGCTCCTCATCCTGAATAATAAAGAAAATTTCTTAATTACAAAATTATTATAAATTATTATTATAAAAGCAAGATAAGATAATAGTAAAACACTCCAGACTATTTGGAGTTCTCATTATTTGTGTCTGTATTCATTCAAGCAAACTAATTTGACCAATATTTAATTGAATATTCAGCATGCATACAAGGATTTAAACTGATGCATGAAAGAGCAAATTTCAAAAGTTGTAATAATATGCTAATTTTACATGTTACAAAGTTGTTTTTTTTTCTCACAGTTCTACTGAAAGTGTCATAAAGGAACTCACTGGTTGAACTTAAAACAAATGTGTTACTTGGAAGTTATTTGGAAGAAATTTTACTAAAGATGCAGTCATTATATAAATAAGTAATTTTTTATTAAGACAGATGAGAATATTTGTCCTGATTAAAATAAATCTAAATGCATCTACTTGGTTTTTTTTCCAGTCTTTAGACAAGACCCATAGTGCTAGGGAGTTTGTGATTATTTCTGTTAAGAGTACATGAATTTATATTAATATTTGAAACATGGCAGTTTGATCAAAGTTCTAATTTATTTCTGTGTGGTTTAGATCACTTTTATTATAAATTATATTTTATTAAACTGCAAAAAAGTCTTAGGAACATGGTCATCTACAGTGAGCTATACTAAAGGATAAAGTACTTCATTGTGCAAAAAGTAAATAACACAAAGCTTTCAAGAAAATATGAACATATATCACAATAATTATTCTTTGATGCATATTACACTAACAATATTTCTTAAGGTAGAATGAAATATGTCATTGATACTCAGATAAATACCTATGGTTATAGAGTATTTAACAAAACCATTCTTTGCTGTAGAACATGGACTCCTGCTTAGTTGGAACCGGACTTCATTATCTCAAATCATTTTTCTATATAATGTTCTCTTCTCTTTAGCACCCATATCTCTATAGGGAATCTGGAGCTGTAATGCTACTATGCAACAATAACCAGATTTATTTGGATATTGAGAATCTGAGCTCATGTCATCATGAATGCACAATAAGTCCCTTAGCTACTGAGAAATCATGCCAGTGTGATTTTATATATATGCAGTCAAATAAAAATATAAATTCTATGAAAAGGTTGTGGAGATTATAGTCCAGCAATATAGATGGGGAATAACAGTACTGCTTCCATTATCTATTGAAAGATAGTGACTATTTTAACCTCCAATATTAAATATATTACATTATTATTTTATAATTTATGAACCAATATATCCATTCATCACTTATTGATTTGCTCTTCAGTTTAAAGTAAAACATAATAGCATTCTGTGAATTAGGTATTCAAATATTAAAATGCAAGGTGAAGATACATGTTTTCTGTTAAGCTTATAAAGCATAGATTTCTATACTTTATGCTTAGATGAGTTATTCTAAAATCCATGGAAGAGAAAAAACAATGTGCTCATATTGGCATAATATTATACAATTTTGAAAAATCACATAAGAAAACATAATAACTTCTGAAGGTAAACCTCATTTTTATACTTGCAAAAATACCAATTTTATAATTGTATTGCTTCTATTTCCTTACTCCCTCTGTCATATTTATTATCTTTCAAACTTTACTATTGAGTCCTTACAGACTGCTTCTGAATAGTTTCAGACTTGTCCTAATGTAATAGACTTGTAAAAGACTATGTTTAAGATAATTTATTATTTTGTTTTATAAACATTTTCACATTGATGATTTAATATCAAATGTTCTAGTATAAGAACAGTTTATGAACTCTATCTCATAACATTAGGGTAACATACCTGGTGACAGCATGGAACAGGAAAAAATAATCTATGGTGATAAGTGTTCTACCAAGTACTAGAATTATATAGATAGGAGTGGGGAAATAACATAAAGTACAAGAATTTATATAGTCACATGATAACTAAATGTCAATATCTAAATATATTTTTAAATTTTTTTCATTTACTTTTTAAAAAATTTTTATGAGAGGCTTGCCTACATGTATTTCTGTGTAGTATGTCATGCCTTTGAGGAGGCCAAAAGAGGACAACAGATCCCCTAGAAATGTAAGGACAATAAATGTGAACTGATGTGTAGGTACTAATAATCAAATCCAGGTCCTTTAAAACATTTGTGATCTTAACTACAATGAAATCCTTCCATCCCTAAAATTATATATGTTTTTGTGAATGCTTATGTGTCCATGAGTGCACATTGAGAGTGCAATGAATGCAGAGGTCAGAAAAGGAGATCAGAATCTTTGGAGATTGAGTAATAGACATTTGTGATCCACTGGGCATGGGTATTGGGAACCAAACTCAGGTCCTCTGAACTCTTAACCTCTCAGCAAGTTCTCCAGCCCCCAATTTTAATATCTCAAACCATGTCTTTTTACACCTGAAATATCTTCTAGATCTAATAAAGCTTGATTGTTGCAGACAGAATGTTAGGAATAACTAAACTAAAACTAAAGGAAACAACGAGGAGAAATATGTTGCAAGTCATATATATTTGACAGGGGATTAATATTCAGACTACATGAAGAACATACAAGTAATTAGTATTTGTTTTCTAATGCAGACCTGGAGCTTAAATTATCAAGCTCTGCAGTACAGCTGGATCACACAGATCTAAAAGGTCTTTCAATGTGATCAGAATCGCCATATTGCTAGAGTAAAATTACTGTTCTTTGTTTTTAACTAGAGGAAGACCCATATTCACTAGGAGACTGGAGTCTCCCGATCAGTTTTTGGATTGTTTTTTACAAATCTACTTAACTTCATATATTTAACTCTTTCCTACAAAGCTTTATATAAATGTCATGAACATTCTTTTTTGTAATCTATGATGATGCCAGATACACAGTGTCCAAATTCCTCTTTGACTCTTAGTAATTATCTTATCCTTGTACAAGATTAATAGAAACAAAATATTTAAAAGTATCTCATTAATTTTATAATTTTCTCTCTATTTTTGAAGTATCTGTTTATTGGTCTACCATAGTGTGAGCCAGCAGACTGCTTCTGCTGGAAAATAAGCAGGCCTCAGAGGAAACCTTCTATGCTCTACTTTCTGATTTATAGCATTTCCTCCCATGAGATCTCTACATGTTGCTCTTGGCCTTGCTTATTCTTCACTTAAAAATAAAACAGATGTGAGGATGTTTCAATACCAATAAGAAAGGGAAACAAAATAATCATGGGAGGCAAAGGAAGGGAGGATCTTGGTGGGAGAGGGAAGGGGAAGGAGAATAGGGGACTAGATAATGTATTAGAAAAGAAAGCAGGGAAGCCCAGAGGGCCAGGAGAATGAATGGACATATCCAACATCTGGGGGTGGATGGTGAACCAAACCTTTAGAAAGTCCCCAAGACCTGGGATTGGTGAGGAACCCGGTACTGTATCTTAACTTTTACAAAATCTACTTTTAATGATGGTTCTTAAATATTTAGTCTCCTTTTTAGCCCATCATCCAACAGAGGTTGTGGAAAAGAAAAGATATGGAGGAAGTGGACTTGTTTAGAAAATTTTTTTAAATTGGATATTTTCTTTATTTTCATTTCAAATGTTATCCTCTTTCCCAACTTCTCCCTCTCCCAGAAACCCCCCATCTCATCTTCCCTCCCCCTGCTTGTATGAGGGTGTTCCTACACTCACCTATCCACTTGCAGCTCCCCACCCTCAATTCTCCTACACTAGGGCATCTATCGAGCCTTCATAGGAACAAGGACCTCTCCTCCAATTAATGCCGGACAAAGCCATCCTCTACTACACATGCAGCTGGAGCCACGTGTACTCCTTGGTTGATGGTTTAGTCCCTGGGAGCTCTGGGGGTGTCTAATTGATTGATATTGTTGTTCTCCCTATGGGGTTTCAAACCCCTTCAACTTCTTCAGTCCTTTCACTAACTCCTCTATTGGGGAACCCATGCTCAGTCCAATGGTTCGCTGCAAGTATCCACCTCTGTATTTTTTTTAATTAGATATTTTCTTTATTTACATGTATCTTCATTTACATATTTTTTTTATTTTCCCACTCTGAAAAAAATAAAAATAAAATAAAATAAAAAAACAAAAACAAAAACAAAAAAATCTTGTTCCCTCCCCCCTCTCCCTGCTCACCAACCAACCCTCTCCTTTTTCCTGGCCCTGGCAGTCCCGTATACTGGGGCATAGAACCTTCACAAGGCCATGGGACTCTACTGTGCTTGATGAGCAACTAGGCCATCCTCTGCTACATATGCTGCTGGAGCTATGTGTTCCACAATGTGTACTCTTTGGTTGATGATTTAGTCCCTGGGAGCTCTGAGGGTACTAGTTAGTTCATATTGTTGTTTGTCCTAAATGGTTGCAAACCCTTCAGCTCCCTGGGTCCTTTCTCTATCTTCTTCATTGGGGACCCTGTGCTCAGTCCAATGGATGGCTGTGAGCCTCTACTTCTGTATTAGGCAGGTACTATCAGAGCCTCTCAGGAGACAGCTATATCAGGCTCCTGTCAGCTAGTGCATGCTGGCATCCACAATAGTGTCTGGATTTGATGATTGAATATGGGAAGGATTTCCACCTCTGTATTTGTAAGGCTATAGCAGGGCCTCACAGGAGACAGCTATTGACATCCACAATAGTGTCTGGGTTTGGAAACTGTGCATGGGCTGAATGCCTAGGTGGGACAGTCTCTGGATGGCCTATATTTGTCTCCATATTTGCTCCTTTGAGCATTTTGTTCCCCTTCTAAGAAGTACTGAAGGACCCACAGTTTAGTCTTCCTTTTTCTTGAACTTCATGTGGTCTGTGAATTGTATCTTGGGTGTTTGGAGCTGTGGGGCTAATATCCACTTATCAATGAGTGCATACCATGTGTGTTCTTTTGTGATTGGGTTGTCTCTTTTGAAGGACATCTGGGTTCTTTCCAGCTTCTGAATATTATAAATAAGGCTGCTAAGAACATAGTGGAGCATGTGTCCTTAATACATGTTGGAGAATCTTCTTGGTATATGCCCAGAAGTGTTATAGCTGGGTCCTCAAGTAGTACTATGTCCAATTTTCTAATGAACAGCCAAACTGATTTCCAGAGTGGATGTACCAGATTGCAATCCTACCAGCAATGGAGTAGTGTTCTTCTTTCTCCACATCCTTGCCTGCAGACGCTCTCACCAATGGCTTATGCTGTAAGATCAAGAATCAACAAATGGGACCTCATAAAATTGCAAAGCTTCTGTAAGTCAAAGGACATTGTCAATAGGACAAAACATCAACCAACAGATTGGGAAAAGATCTTTACTAACCCTATATCTGATAGAGGGCTAATATCCAATATATATAAAGAACTCAAAAAGTTAGACTCCTGTGAATCAAATAACTTTATAAAAAAATGGGGTATAGAGCTAAACAAAGACTTTTCAACTGAGGAATATCTAATGGCTTAGAGGCACCCAAAGAAATGTTCAACATCTTTAGTCATCAGGGAAATGCAAATCAAAACAACCCTGAGATTCTACCTCATACCAGTCAGAATGGCTAAAATCAAAAACTTAGAAATGGTTCTTTGGAGCAACTTCCATCTCTGTTGTCTGGAAATTGGCAGTTCAGTTTAAAGGTCAGCAGGTTGATTCATCCATAAAGGCTACACAAATATATAAGCAGTCCAGTTTAGTAGAGTCTGGATAGCAAACATGAATTAACAGCAGTGGCACTACCTAGCAGAGACAGCCATGCCTTAGCCTCCACACTAGTCTGCATGAGGGACCAGCAAGGATGCCAGGACAAGTTCTTGGCTGTGTCTCTTCTCCTCAAATCAAAGATTAGCTAAGACTTGAGACCAACAAGCATTGTATAGCTAGCTCTATAAGCATGACTAGCTCATCCTCTATCACTGTCTGTTGAGTCATTTTTATACTCCCTCCAAATATCATGTGTCCTCCACGGTCTTGCCTTACCACATGTCTTGACTCAGCACATGAATCTCTCTCAGCTCACATCACTCTGCCGATAAGCTCAAGTCTGAGGAAACCTCTAGAAACTACAGCATATAACCAGAAGTTTTTTTTGTGCTGTTCCTCTCTATGGAGTCCTGACAAATGGAGCTCAACTGCACAGTGTAAGGCAGAGCAATACATGTGTTTCCTTAGCAATGTATCTTTCATCATGTGTCCTTTTGTGTGCTTGCTTTAGCAGAACATCCTTTCTCTTAAGTCTGCTTCAGTAAAATGTTCATTTACGAGTCTGCCTTAGTCTTTCACTTGTGTTGACTTCAATGAAATGTTCCTTCATTTGTTTGTCCCAGGAAAACACCATCATACACAACAGACATTCCAAAGAAACCTTAAGTTTCTACATAACACGACTAAATATGGGAAACCTTAGCTGAAATACCCAATAGTGGGGATTTAGAGCTTGATGAGACCACTTAAAGTGTTTAGACAAGGCCCTCAGAGGAGGGAGGGGGGCACAAACTCAACTTCAAGATTTTCTACCCAAAAGTGTTTCTCCCTGAAAGAAATGCAGAGACAAAAATGGAACATAGACTGAAGGAATAGCTGACTTGAAGTCCAACTTGAGATCTATCCCATGGGCAGACAACAAACACTTACACTATTACTGATGCTATGGTTTCTTTGAAGACAGGAGCCTAATATGGCTATAATCTGAGAGGCTTTACCAGCAACTGACTGAGACAGACACATACAGCCAACCATTGGACTGAAGTCAGGGACCCATATGGAGAAAATAGGGAAAGAACTGAAGGAATAGAATGGGATGGCAACCCTATAGTAAGACCAAAATGATCAACTATCCTGTACCCATGGGAGGTCCTTGACACTAAGGCAATGACCAAACAGTATACACAGGCTAGTCAGAGGCACCTGGGACATTTGTAGCAGAGGACTGCCTTGTCTGGACTTAGTGGGAAGAGACTGTGCCTATTCCTGTAGAGAATTGATGCCCCAGGGAGTAAGGAATTCCTGGGGGTGGGGGTTACCCTCTTAGAAGCAAAGGTGAGGCATGTGAGAAGAACTCTGTCGGGCGGGACAGAAATGTGGGCAGCATTTGTGATGTAAATAATTAGTAACAATAATAAAAACAAAATAGAATGTTTGACATTTTACCCAGACCATTTGGTTGACTAACATTGTACTCTAGACTGATGCTACAGTTCTCTGTAACGTCCCTCCCTGATGAGGCTCTGGCTTCAATAACACAGCTATGATTTACTACAAGATAGTTCCTCCAACCCTTAATAACATGCTACTTAGAATCTAATTTAAACAATCTAAAGTACTTACAGTATCATCTTTAAAAAGCTGATAGTTCAAGAAACCCATGGTGGCCACTGAATAGTGGACATGGTTTATATTGTTTCATCATAGGCAAGCATAGAATTGTTGATTCTAATATTTGAAAATAAATCTTGAACATCTGATTATATACTATTTATTATTTGAATGTTCTGGGCCATATACAAAGACTCATTTCTGCATAAAATAAGTATCAAATTCAAACAAGAGACAGACTTTATTTATCTTTGTTGACATATCTGCATACCTTATGTTAGCCATTCTTCCTGTTGCAGTTGTTTTAGGCAAGAGGGTAGATTTAGGATAGACTAACCAGGACCTGAAATAGCATGTAAATATAACGGTGGCAGTCAGATGAAAGCCAAGCTGCAAAGAATTAACACCAGGTTAATTAGGTTAGGAGTCTCAAAACACAATGTAAAGAACAATGGATGGTATTTGTAATGTTAGCTGGGTCACATCAAAATAATTTCTAGAATTCCTCATCTGAAACAGAATCATGTGCAGGCTATTGTTACCTTTCCTTCTTTTAAAGTTTTCAACTTAAAGTTTTAAGATTTATGTTTAAGTAAATGGGTTGGTGTCACAAGATTTTGATTCCAGCACTTAGGAGACAGAGACAGTCAGATCCCAGATAACTCAATCTAGTCTTGCCTAAAAAGCTAGTTCCATGTCAGGCACAGATACATGATGAAAAAAAAAATTAAGTATCTGTATAAGGAGTGAGACAACTGCTTGTTAATGCATGGTCCCACAGACCATGACTGATCATCTTAAGCTGGATCTATCTGCAGAAAGGTGCTGGGATCCAAATTCATATCTTTTGGAAAAGAAAAGGCAGTAGACTGCTGATTGATCATGCTAGCACTGCAATTTTAGCAGTATTTAAATATTTAAATATATTCTTACAACTTATATATCTTCTTAGAATGAATTGAAGGTAAAAGAGAATCCTTGGGAAAGTTTCCCCTCTTCCTCAAAGTGTCTAGCCTGGATGAGGCACAGGGGAGAGGAGTATTATAGGGAAAGAAGAAATATAAGCCTCATAGCTTCTAAGGTTACAGATTTTGCTAGTCAGCCTGCTTTCTTCCTAAAGAATAGATTCTTGCTTACTTACTTGCTCTTATTAAATCTTGACTAATTGTTTGTTACATTATTGTACCCTGTCAGAATTCTTCTCATTCAGAGCACATTATTTAGAGTTGGAGTTCATAAAAAATGGAGAATATTTCATAAAAATAGTCATCTTCCCTCTATTGTTGTTATCCTTTCAGAAAAACAACACCTTTTTCTAACTTTATTTGGAAACACACATACACATACTAACACTCACAAGTTTATTAAAGGGTTAGAAAATTAAGGCCAATATTTTATTTGTGAATTCCAAAATTCTCTTTGTAAGTGAACTGTTGGATCAGTGAATCACACAGACATTCTTTAAGCCTCATATGTTATCACTTTTGTACACTGACAGGTTCATTTTATTGGTGAGTTTTTTATAAAGGTCAATCATGCATTTAACACCCATCTAAATATTGTACATTACTCCAAGAAGAGTTTTCTAAATTGAAACTTCTATGAACACTCAAGTTACCTCATTCAATTCTAAATAACATATTATCTGGGAATTTATTTTGTAAAAATTTTATATGTTAAAATTTTTTAAATTAAACAAATAACTTTAGGAGTAGAGTGCTATTTGTCTCTGCCAATTTCTCATGTTTGTGAAATTCCCAAGAGGTGCTTTAAATGGCAGTTCTGACAGGAAATATTTCTAAAAACCCCAAGGAGCCCTGAAAAGCCAGATCACAAAACATGCAGAGGATATTAAAACCCAGGAACTTCCCATATGTTAATATTAAAACTAGGGATTTCTTCTAGAATTTTTCTTCTGAATATCATCTGCAAAATATTCAAAACTTGCTACAACAATGGGCAAAAGCACTTAAATATGTCAATGATTAACAATGATTTACAAGAAAAAATCCAAAGGGAAAAGCTGCTCTTCATTCTCCTGAGAATCCCTTGTAATGCTTCTTGTATAATACACAGAATTGCTTGTGTGGGGGTGGGGGTGTGGTGGGTGAGTGTTCATGAACATTTGTATGTGCGCATTTGTGTGTAAAATTTGTGGTTTTTGTAAACCAACAGCTAATTTCTCTGTATACATCTCTGGAGTGTGTCAAGTGTGGTAAACATTTGAGACAAAAAGCAAGAAGGACTTTTCTATATATTTAGATCCCTCTTACTTATTTTTAAATCTTTTCTCCTATTGTTCTTTCCACTTTTTGTGAAACATTTTTGTAGTGATTTAAATAGTCTTGGCACTCACAGATTCATGTGTTTGAATGCTTGACTCACAGGGCATGGCATTATTAGGAGGTGTGGCCTTGGAGGAGATGTGGCTTAGTTGGAGAAAGTGTGGTGGTAGGCTTTGAGATTTCCTCCTGGCTGCCTTCAGAATAGAATTCCTTTCTGCTGCCTTCAGATCAAGATGTAGAAAACTCTATCTCCTCTAGTAACATGTTGGCCTGAACTCTGCCATGCTCCCTACTATGACACTAAAGTGATAAACCTTAGAACTGTTAGCTAGCCCCTGTTAAATGTGTTCCCTTATAAAAGTTGCCTTGGTTATGATATCTCTTCACAGCACTAAAACCCTAACTAAAAGAACTTCCTAGATACAAAAATATGTTAATGACATGTGATCACTTTAAAACATTCAAGTGAGGAGGTTGGAATGATGGTTCAGTGGAATGCAATATACTGTTCCTGCAGAGGATCCACACTTAGTTCCCAGAACCATATTAGGTAAGTCAAAACTGTCTATAACTCCAGCTAAAGAGGCACATGTTGCATCTGGCTTCAGTGAGCAACTCTACCCACATGTATATGTCCTCACATACACATAAAATAATAATTTTAAAAAGCAAAGTAAGTAAATGATTACTCAATATCTAACACTAATTAAATTTTCAAAACTCTGTTCCTATTCTCTATGATTCTTCTCCATATAATCTAACCTTTTTTTATTTGTTTTTAGTTTTAAGAGTAGCATACATAGATTAATGTTGCCTGCCTTTTCTCAAGGATTATATTATATATTTTTAATCATATGAAATAATTACATATGTGACATTATGTGATATTTTGATACAGACACATATATGTATACTTGTTCTAGTTTTATTTTATTACTCTGATATAACACTCTAATCAAAAACCATGTAGGGAAGAAAGGCTATATTTGGCTTACATTTCCAAAACACAGTCCATCATTGAGGGAGCTATGGGAAGGAGGAACTTGGAGCAGAAATCACAGTAGATGAATGATGCTTGCTGATTTGATTTCTACCTAGCTCCCTGGCTCATACTTCTCTAGTTTTCTTGGACAACTCAAGATTAACTGCCCAGGAAACGTAACTTCCAAAAGTGGAATCATCCCTCCTATATCAATTATCAATCAATACTGTCCCCAGAAGACATGCTCATAGGCCACCTTGTTAAAATAATTAGCTAATCACAATTTGTAGAGGAATTTTAATCTGGCAGCATGGCTGTTCTTGCAAGGGATCAGATCCAAAGATAGAATCTGGTTGGAATACATACTTTTAGACCTTCTGGCTGGAATACATACATGCCCTGTGGCAGAAATATGGATACATCTTTATTACATACATTTAATCCCAAACAATGGCATCTAACTGAGGGGCCGACAAAATTACTAATCAGAGAAAGATTATACAGAATAAGTCAGAGATAGGATATGCCCAACTCTCATTGGAACACACAGGAAAAAGAGATTACTTAAGGAACACTGAGGGACAGAGAATTTAATTCAGTTGTGCTCAGTTCAGTTCAGAACATTTCAGTCCAGTGTAGTTCCTGAAGTTTGGAGTCAGACTTTTCAAACAGAGCAATTCAGTCAGAAGCCTAGTATTGTGGGCCTGAATGCTGGAGGCTTCCCACGGAGATATTTGGGGGCTTGGTGCAGGAGCCCTAGCAAAGGGAATCTAGTGAGCACGGGCAGTGCCATCTCTGCCTTGTCTTCCAGGCTGTTGCATTTGCACTGAGTCAGGTCAGGATGGGAGGACAGGCTGACTAGCCAGTGAGGAGTGCTGCACAGCTCCATGCCACATTTTGGGAGAGCAGACCTCTTCTAAGTGTTACAGCTCTTAGAACAAAAGACTCAGACAATGGAGTAGATCTTTCATGACCTTTACTTCCCTGGATAGTTTTGGGGATCATTCAGATTTCGGCAACAGTTATCTCTCATTGGTTTAGGCTGAGAATCTTTATTTGCATGTAAGAGGGCTTGACCAATATTAAACACCTCTCCTGCTGGGGACGTTGTGGGGAGTTTGGGCTGAAATCTGAGCCAAAGTCTCAGGAGCTACCACCGAAGTCCTACCATCCCTTGTGAACAAATTTGCTCTGCTCAGTGGGTGCTTCAGGGTCCCTAGGTGGTAGCTCTACTGGATCTAGGCTGCCAGAACATCCCACTGCCTCACATAGTACGGTGGTTTGAATGGGTTGGTTCCTATAGACTCATGTGTTTGAATGCTTGGCCCATAGGGAATAAACTAGGTACTAGATGTTTGGCATTGTTAAAGTAAGTGTGACCTAGTTGGAGTGGATGAGTCACTGTAGGGGTGGACTTTGAGCTCTCCTAGTGCTCAAACTCCACTTAGTGTGGAACTAAAGCCTCCTCCTGGCTGCCTGCAGAAGACAGCTCCCTTTTGATGCTTGAAGAGCAAGATGTAGAACTCCAGCACCAATTCTGACTACATTCTGCTGTACTTCCCTCCATGATGATAATAGATGGAACCTCTGAACTGTAAGCCAGGCCCAATATTTATTTTTTTATTGAGTTGCCTTTTCATGTCCATTCATAGTAATGATAACCTAAGTAAGACACCAAGAGAAGATAAATTGAATCATTCATCTTGGAGAGGAGTTTGAGACAGAAAAAAAAATGAATTGAACCAGCCACCTGGAGCTCAGAAAGAGCTAGAAAGAATGAGTTTATTCATCATAAGTCTTGGAGGCTGAAACATTCTAGGCCTAGATTAGTAGACCAAAGCTTGAAACTGAAGCCTTAAAGATCTAGGCTAGCAGAAGATTAGATTGTATGGATGTTAGAAGCTCCCAGATCTAGGCCTTTGGATAGCTAGGTAGAAATGTTCTGGGTTCAGCCTAAGCCATGTGTTAATAAAGCTTGGATAAGTCTCTCATTGTTTCATCTGAGGAAATAAAAGCCACATTTACATTTGTATCATCTAATTCTCTTCCATATGATTCTAGGCTATGTCAAATTGAAGTTCAATGGTGACTAAAACAAAATATACTATGATTAATTAATATGTATATATTTTTTGCTATACATGTGTAAACATTAATTAGCTCCAAAATCTAAATTTTCTTTTATTATTGAATGATTTAAAATATTTATTAGATATTTTGAAATATATAAATATTCTCTCTCAACTAAACACTACCACATAAAATTATGTTACTTATAATCTTATCTAATTTTCTAGCCATTTACCACCCTGTACTTATCTTCCCTCCACCTACTCTTCTAAGCTTCTGAAACAAAAATTCTCCTCTAATTCTATGAAATTAATTTTTAGTTTCTATATTTGACTGAGAGCATAATTATTTACTTTTATTTAAGATACATTTTATTTAACAAACTATCAAGTTCATCAATGGTGTTAATGGTTATAATCATCCTTTGCTACATCTTAGTAGGATTTTCATATGTAAGACTCATAAAGTATGTGTGTAGCATCTCTTTCTTTGAAATTCAAGGAAAATTTTATTCCAATTTAAAAGAAAAACAATAGGGTAGACAATCTATAAATCTTAGCAGCTGTCAAAAGGGAAATGGAAACAAAGGAGAAGGCATACCTTTTGTAATGAAAGCTGGCAAGCAGCCAGATGGCAACAGGAGAAAGTACTTCAGAGGAAATGTAAAACAGCCTAGAGTACCAGCTACAGCAGATTTTACTTTCACTAGTATCTTTGAAAAACAGAATATAGATAAAGGAAAAGTTACCATTTTGTGCCCTTAGAAAGGCAAGTGGCCTTTATGGCAGAGGTGCACAGTACAGCCTGAGGGAAAGAACTCCAAGCATCTGTTCTGAGAAGAAGCTTCTGGGAGGGAAAAAGTTCTTATTTCATTAAAGGTATCTTCATTCCTTACATCTCAGTTGTGGATAACTTGTGATATCAGGTCTTCAGCCAGATTTAGAAATCTAAATTAGTTACATGCTTTCAGTTTTTGGTAATTTAAATCACAATGAATTGCTAACTGATATTTACAGTACTATAGTTAACAAAGCAACAAGAGGTGAATTCCGAAACTGGAATAGCTTGAGACCAAACTAATATTTCCACTCACTGATATCCCCAAGAGTCATTAGGGAACCAGACATGGTTTCCTAATACTTCTCACATTTCTGCCCTCCAACCAGAAAAAATATTATCTGTTTTCCCAATCATAATAGACAATACAATCTTAAGTATGGTGAATACTGTTGTATTAAACATGAAATTGCAGATACATCCTTTATTTGAGTGTATATATAGTATATTGTATTATTATTGCTAGACCAAATGATATTTTTATTTTTAGTGTCATTTTTTATTGTTTTATTTGTTTTGCTTTTGTTTCATCGAAGATTCTCTGTACCATTTTCAAAAACCCAACAGTATAGAACATTTGTTCATTTCAGTCAGTATAAGCCATTAAGATTTTGATTACAGGCCCTTCTTTGTTTTTAATATAGCCTATCTGGAAAATATCTTTCTTGTATTTGAACCAACTGTATTGGAACTGCTTAGAGACTTGCTAAACAAAAAGAACTTGTGCTACTACCATTACAGAAGTAATGGATAATAAATTTATATTTTGCAAGCTTTTCAGAACCTTAATTCCCTTATAAAAATGGAAGTATTGTTTCACTGATTAAACTTTAATATTCAAATGATACTGTTAATATACATTAGCAAGTTAATATTGTTAGTTGTTGTTGTCCCATTTATGACATTTAGGTAAATTATTACCTGTTTGCTATAACACTCTTTAAGCCATTCAACAAATATCGATTATATGATGATATTGGTATTAAACCTATAGCTCTCAATGCAGAGTTAGTAGCATTATATTCTAGAACAAATTTGAGCAACCATAGCCCAGCAACACAGATTATGGTAAACCAAATTCTCTGCTTCAATATGGAAGCAGTATTGTGAACTTTTCATGGTACTTATAGTTTTCATGGTATTTATAGAGACAAATAGAGGCAATTTTAAAATATGAGTATAACAGAGAGAAAGTCATAGTAAGGTGGAGAAATCTCCCCTATAGGCCACATATGATAGATCATGATATTCTTAGCTTCTGCTAAGTTAAAACTGAAGGAAAAGCCATCCAGAGACTGCTCCACCAGAGGATCAATCCCATATAAAGTCCACAAACCCAGATAATATTGTGGATGCCAAGAAGTGCTTGTTGACAGGACCCTGATATAGCTGTCTCTTGAGAGATTTTGCCAGAGCCTGACAAATACAGAGGCTGATGCTTGCAGCCAACCATTGGACTAAGCATGGGGTTCCCAATGGAGGAGTTAGAGAAGGGACTGAAAGAGCTGAATTGGTTTGCAACTCATAGGAAGAACAACAATATCAAACAACTAGATGCCCCAGAGTACCCAGTGACTAAACCACCAATCAAAAATGCACATGGATGCAGTTTAGCAGGACCCATGGCTCCAGCTGCACATGTAGTAGAGGATGGCCTTGCCAGACATCAGTGGGAAGAGATGCCCTGTGAAGACTTGATACCCCAGGGTAGGGGAATGCCAGGGCAGGGAGGTGGGAGTAGGTAGTTGGGTGGGTGAGCAACCTCATAGAAGCAGAGAGAGGGAGCATGGGATAAGGGGGTTCCAGAAGGGAAACAAGAAACAGGATAACATTTAAAATGTAAATAAATAAAATACCCAGTGAAAAAAGAGAAAAAAAGAGAAATTCTAGAGGAAATTTTATCTATTTAGTCATAGGAGAGCAGGCCGAATATAAAGGTGCATAAGGAATGGCTATTCTGAGGGGAAAAGATAACCCTAAATAAGATAATTAGCTTTTAGGTGTGGAACACTGAACGTCTCTAAATCACTGGACTCTTTACAGACTTTTCATTCCTTTCTTTCCAAGAATTTTCATTGACAATGACTACATGACTGGAATTTGAGGAAAAGAAAACAGAAAGTTTATTATGGTGGATTGAGTTAGATACACTTCTGAAGTCGTAGGCATTTTAATACTTGATCCGCAGTTATTGGCTGCTTACGAAAAGTTAGAACTTGTGCCCTGCTGGAGGACATGATACTGGTGGCATGTTTTCATGTTTCAAAAGGCTCCCTCTTTCCACACTGTGAACCATCATCTGCTCCCTGTTTGTAGATTGGGATATAAGTTATCAATTGAGGCAAAAGAATCATACTTGCCTGCTTCTTGCCATGTTTTCTGCTATAATGGTCATGAACTTCTATTCTGCTGGAACTATAGGCAGCTACTATTAAAATCTTTCTTCTGTATGTTGCCTTGGTCATAGTGTTTTATTATATAACCTTGGTCATAGTGTTTTATTGCAGCAATAGAAAAACAACTAAGATCTTGCAGTGTTGTTTATATTTGATTGTACATGGAGGATGCTGGAGATGAAATGCAGATCCTTGATCTCAGGAGACAAATGGCTCTATCATTTAACAATAAGACAATCGTCATGCATATGTTCTAAGTAAAGTATATTAGTTGTTTACATAGTTACTGTTATAAAATATTTCAAAGAAGCACCATAAGGGAGGAAAGATTTTTATGGGCTCTTGGTTTATAAGCATGGCACATAGCATTTGCTTATTTTATAACACTGTCCTATGTCTTTCATAGAGATTATAAGAGTTTTACTACTGCTGCAAACAATGCTACCATGCTACTGTGACAAATTATTCCCTTTGGGGAACATTTTAAAAGAGTGTTTTTTTTTTTTGTTGTTGTTGTTGTTTGTTTTTTTATTTGGTTGGTTGGTTGGTTGGTTTTTCGAGGCTGGGTTTCTCCCTATAGCCCTGGCTGTCCTGGAACTTACTCTGTAAACCAGGCTGGCCTCGAACTCAGACCCTCCTGCCTCTGCCTCCCAAGTGCTGGGATTAAAGGTATACACCAACACTGACCAGCCGACTGTTCTTTTTTATAACAAGCATATTTAATAATTCAAAATGATGGCTGAGTTTTATTCTCAATATCCATATATTAAAATCGTAGCCTTACTACCTTAATATGAGGTTAAATTTATAGTTAAGGCTTTAAGAAAGAAACAAATTTTAAATAGAATGACTGAAATCATCTCCAATATGACTATGTTTAGCTTATTATTGTTGTTAAGGATGTAAATCATGTCCTTGCAAGTTGTGTGCCAGCCCCAGCTCTTGACTACTTTCTTTTTAAGACAAAGAATATAAGACATGGAGACACCAAGAGTATAACACCAGAAGTCTAGATTACCTGTGTCTAAGAAAATATCTCTTAAGATTTCAGACTTCATGACATTCAAGGCACAGTATAAGAATAATCTCTTCTTTGTTACTGGAATATTTCGTAGAATAATTTTAATGAAATTACTTTATAGGCTTTCAATGTGGTGCAAATGATAACTTCTTATGCAGCAAAGCCAAACAATGCTTTGTCCAAGTATATATAGTACCCACTGAAAATGTCAGCTATATCAATAAGTATAACTTAAATTTTATGCTTGTCTGTTTATCTATCTATCTATCTATCTATCTATCTATCTATCTATCTATCTATCTGTCTCTTTATGTTTTCTCTGAAACAAGGCTACCCTATATAGCACTTCATGGCCTGGGATTTGCAATGAAGAACAGACTGACCTCAAACTAATAGAGAACCACGTACTTCTGCCTTCCAAATGTTGAGATCAATGTTATACACCATCATATAAATTTTTATGTATATTCTTGCTCTATTTCTGAGCCTTATTTCTGATTTTGTATGTTGGGCTTTTTTCTTGTTTATTTGTTTGTTTTTTAAGTTTGAGGACCATTTTATAATTTTTAGAGAAAATCATTAAGTTGGGCAAGCATAAAATCATGGCAGCTGGCTAGGCAGTGGTGGCACATGCTTTTAATTCCAGCACTTAGGAGGCAGAGGTAGGTGGATCTCTGAGTTCGAGGCCAGCCTGGCCTACAGAGTGAGTTCCAGGACATCCAGGGATACACAGAGAAACCCTGTCTCAAAAAAAAAAAATCATGGCAGCTATTTGAAGGAAGAGAAATAGCTAGACCTTTGGTGATGAAAATCAGCAAATCAGAGGTATATAGGAAGACAAAATAGAGCTTTAGAGAATGACTGAGAAAGCATCAAGCATTCTTGGATTTTGGCCTATATTTCATTAAGGGGACAATTTATCTCCCCTCTGTTAGCATGTCTTCAGGTAAAGCTATTTTTCTGGACAGTAGAATCCTAGCCAGATGATTGGCAGGTTAAGGTGGATTAATTATTTCCAGGACATTGTCCATCATTAAGAGATATTAGATGCCAGGCAGTGGTGACACACTTGGGAGGCAGAAGCACGGGGGCAGGGTGTGGAGGTTGAGACAGAGTTTCTATGTATAGTGCTTTAGGTGCTTTCTCGGCCATTCGAGTTTCCTCAGTTGAGAATTCTCTGTTTAGCTCTGTTCTCCGACCAAGGGATCCATCACATGTGTACATATCAAACTCAGACACTGTTGAAGATGCCAAGAAGTACTTGTTAATGGGAGACAGATACTACTTTATATTCTGGTTTTGATGATATTCATAAATTTTTAATTTGAAAATTCTAAAGTATAAGACATCAGCTATATTTAATAATGGCCATATTTTAAGGCACCAATAATAAGTTTCTAAAGATTATTTTAAGATATTTATTTTATATGTGCTTTATAATGCTTCTTTTATTTGTGCTTTTTCTTATAGCATAGAGATTGTCATTTAATTATTTTCATGATAGTTCATGAAATTGGCAGGCAAATAGTTGGAACTTGAAAATATCATTCTGAGTGAGGCAACCCAGTTACAAAAGAACACACATGGTATGTTCTCACTGATAAGTGGATATTAGCCAAAAAGAAGCTCGGAATATCCACGATACAACTCACAGACCATATGAAACCCAAGAGGAAAGAAAATCACACCAAAGTGTGGGTGTTACAGTATTACTCAGTATGGTGAACAGAATAATCTTGGAAAGTAGAGGGAGAGAGGGATATGAGAGGGAGAGATGAGGGAAAGGAAAAAGTGGGAACAGTTCATGTAGAGGGGGAAAGTGGTAGCCACTAGATACTCCCAGATGCCAGAGATTTAGTTAAAGTGTTCTGTGAGCAGATGTCCATCTTGAAAACTGAAATAAGTTTTAGGCATAGATGAGAGAAAAATTTGTGGAGGTGGCAAGAAACAAGTAGTATTAATAAATACTACTAGATGTGTGGTCTTGCTTTATTTTAACTTCTGATTTCCAGTATGGTTTGAAAATTTCGTTATTGCTTAAGGAGATTAACTGTTTCTTAGGAGATAATTATCATTACTCTATCATGAAGTATGTATATCATGTGTAATAGTCTTCATTGGGGATGGTCTGTCCTTTTATATTCTGTTGTTTTTCAGGGATCTAGAAGAGGACACTGTAAAAATGGAAAATTGTTCTGTTACAATTGTCTTTATGTTTCAGGCCTGGAGGGGTTGAACTGTCAAATTTTAGATAGGTTACATATTATAATTCTCTAATTTGACACTATTTGAATAATTAACATGGCCATGTGCAAAGTAACAGTGAAAGATGCAAAATGAAAGCTTTCTTCCTGCTTACTTGTGGAACTACATAAAGTATCAATATTTTTTTAAATAAAAGCAGTTTCTAGGGGCTGGAGAGAATTAGAATTTAGTACTCAATGCTTCTAGAATCATGAGGTTATTTTTTCCCTGTGCATGATCCTCTCAAACTACAGAATCCATTTCTCTCAATTGTCTCACATCAACAGCAGGCATGCAGTGTTTAAGAGCAGGTATTGTTCTTGCAGAAAACCCAGGTTTGATTCACCACTCACAGACAGCAGCTCAAGTCTGTCTGCAGTGCCAGGCTCAGCTGATTTAAAACCCTCTTGTGTTCTCCATAGACACTGAACACATTTGGTGCCAATACATTCACATAGTCAAAACACTTACATGTAAAAGAAATACATAGTTTTGAAAACCAGTTTCTAAATAGAATCACTGTTGATATCACGTTATGATTTGTCAGACTTTTCCAGAGACATTAAACAAGCACTAGGTATATATTTAGATATACAGTTATAAACACAATACCCATATGCACATGTACAAATGTTTATTCAGAGATAAGTATAAGTGTATACAACAATATATATCTATGTACCTACTGTGTAATGTTTGAGATGATAGAAGAGCTTGTTTAAGATTATTTTGGAGGATGAGATACCTGATGATCTGACAAATGAAAACTAAAGACCCAGGAAATGTATTGTTGTCATCCTTCAAATGCTTAATAATCTGAGAATGGGGGAGGCTATATTATAAACTCTAGTATACTGGTTGAATGATGTAAAATGCAATGTTCTAGCAAAGCAAAGTAGGAAAAATTAGACACACAAAAGAGATAGTTGCATCTATCTTTGAACTTCATTTGAAAATATTTTGTTTTATTTTCACACATACACTAAATATATATATATATACATATATGTGTATATATATATGTATACATGTGTATATATATGTATACATGTATATATATATATATGTATATATATATATATATATATATATATATATATATATATATATATATATATATATATATATATATATATATATATTCATGTACAAGTATGCGTAACACCATGTAAATGTGTGTGCCAATGGTGGCCAGAATTTGAGTAGTAGATCATTTGGTGAGATAATGCCCAAACTTTCTTCCAAGATGTCAGACTAGATATGAGGGCATGCTCCTTTCCTTCTTCAGCCACTTAAGTATATCTGATTATTATATGGAACATATCTGTAGAAATTTACTTTTTTTGTAAAAGGCTAGATAGTAAATACTTTACATTTTGAAGTCCACAGAGGTTTCTGTCATATACTATTCTTATACTTTTTACAATCTTTTAAAAATGTATAAACTAGTCATAGTGAAGGGCCTGTAAAAAACTAGGTCATGTCTGGTCTGCATTCGCCCCATTGGATTTCTTTGAAATTTTTTCTGTCTTTTTGTCAACGGCTGATCTAGGGCATACCTCCTCCAAATACAGTTTCCAAATAGGGTTCTAAAGACAAGGCCTTGACTTTAAGAATTGCTTGAAGGGGGATACATAAAACTGGAAGACCTGGGAATTATTTTTCTGTGCTAGAGGCCGCTTACTGAAAGACTTCATCCTTGCTTCTTTTGGAGTAGTAATACTGGGAAAAATGTGGGGGACACAGATCACAGTCTAACTAAGCATTGATAAGTTACATGCATTTTTCTCATACTTATTCAGCTGTCACAGACCAAATTGTAGATTATAGATCTGAGAAATGGAATTACTTTAAGAAAATAATGAAAATGTAGTTGGATATGATGATTGTACCTGCTCTAAATGGTATTAAAATTTTATATATGTATATATACATATATATGTAAATTAAAAAATTTTAGTGGCATGAAAGAATAAGAATCAATGTCATTTTAATCATGAGAAAGAAAATACTTGTAGTGACAATATAATGCATGGCATAAAGAGTTGTTTAATACAGATGTAAATAGTAAGAGCCATAAAGAGTAAACCCCCACAACACAGTAATGAAGATAATGAAATATTTGTAATAAAAATATTTACATATATCTTGGGGGTTTTGAGAAATTACTTATTAGTTCAGAGAACTTACTGAGATTAAAGAGGACTCAAGTTTAGTTCCCACAACTTACATGGCAGTTCACACCAATCTATAACTCTTTCTTAAGGGGAAAGGATGCCATCTTCTCATATCTGTACGCATCATGTGTACACAAACTACACAATCATTGATGCAGGTAAAAGATTCATATTCATAAAATAAAAATGAATAAATCCTAATAAGTGAATTTTTGGGAGGCACCATGAACATGCCAATGGAAAAATGGAACTATTTTAAGTAATAGGCAAATTAAAGGTCATCAATTAACTTCATAACAATCGAGGGGATATGATGTTAGTGATTACCTAAAATGCATATGACCTAATAGAATTTTAATGATAAGGGTTATTATAATTGGTATAAAGTTTACAGATAAATAAAGAGCATGAAAATATGTAATATTATTATGAAGTTATAAAGAAGCCTTGGATATTTGGTAGAGATAGCTGTGCTTATCTTTTTAACTTTATTATCTCTGTATATACATGCACACACCCATGTGTATGTATGTGTATAATAAAGATTAACCCTTCAAATCATATTCCACCAAATTCTACTAAAATGCTATAATAGTATAAAAAGTCTACACATTTACTATGGAGCAGAGACTAAAGGAAGGATATAGGATTGGTAAAGATCTTTTCCCAGTTTGTTGGTTGCCGTTTTGTCCGATTGACAGTGTTCTTTACCTTACAGAAGCTTTTCAGTTTTATGAGGTTCCAATTGTCTATTCCTGATCTTAGAGCATAAGACATTTTTGTTCTGTTCAGGAAATTTTCCCCGGTGACCATGTGTTCAAGGCTCTTCCCCACTTTCTCTTTTATTAGTTTCAGTATATCTGGGGACAAAGTGTAGAGGAGAGACTAAGGGAAAGGCCATCCAGAGACTGTCCCACCTGGGGACCTATGCCATATGCAGACACCAAACCAGACACTATTGCAGATGCCAAGAAGTGCTTGCTGACAGGAGCCAGATATAGCTGTTTCCTGAGAGGCTCTGACAGAGCCTGACAAATACAGAGGTGAATGCTCACATGGGGTCCCTAATGGAAGAATTAGAGAACAGATTAAAGAAGCTGAAGTAGTTTGCAACCCCATAGGAAGAGCAACAAAATCAACCAATCAGACACACACACCCAGAGATACCAGGGACTAAACAACCAACAAAATACTACACATGGAGTGACACATGGGTCACCCTGGCTCCAGGCACATATGTAGCAGAGGCTGGCCTTGTCAGGCATTAATGGGAAGAGAGGCCCTTGGTCCTGTGAAGACTTGATGCCCCCTTGTAGGGTAATGCCAGGGCAGTGTGGTTGGAGTCAGTGGGTGGATGGGTGAGCACTCTCATAGAAGCAGGGTGAGGTAGGATGGAATAGGGGGTTTTGTAGAGGAAACCATAAAAGGGGATAATATTTGAAATGTAAATAAATAAAATATCCAATGAAAAAGATAGTAAAACATTAATGTCCTAAAGACTGGTTAATTAGTGGAAATCTTTGTACCTGAGAAGGGGAAAGACATATGAAGGGTGATCAGAAGATATAGGACCTAAGAGATACTATGGCTTAAAACATAACAGTATATTATCTCATTTTTGTTGAAGTAGATATTACCATAGAGACAAAGACAATAAGTAAAAGCAAGAATACATTCACAAAGATCCCATTCTATACCGCTGATATTTGGTAACTGCTATAACCATCTGAGAAAGCAGTATAGATATTCTAAAATAGTAGGATGAGAGTCCATATTGTCTCTTAATACCAGCAAATTAGGATTGAGGCAGGTGAATAATGTAGATAATGAGGTTCAACAGGACTATAAACAGACTACAAAATTAGCATTTTAGAAAAGCCTGTTGGCAAGTAGGTAGGCAGACACCCTCTACACTTACTCAGCTGCCAAGGTCAAATAGAACTTTCTGAAACCAATGGTATAGGCACAGTGAGCCCTCAGAGTACCTAAAGGTGATCTGTGAATCATCACATTACAGACATACTTGCCCCCTGGGTTAAAATTTCAGATGCCTAATGGGACAGGCAATGCAGAATATTTTATGTGGAATCACATGAGGAAGCCTTCACTATGCAAATGAGCCAGAAAATGCACACTATGCAAATGACCAGAGCAGGCCCCATTTGCCTTTGTGATTTTGAACATTTTATCTGCTCTGATTTACTTTGCTCTTTCCAACTGTTTCTTTTTCTAATAAATTGTCCATGTCTTCTATTCTACATGTATCGTTGTTCAAAATTCTTGTTGCCAGACATGAGTACTAAGAAACCGTCCATGGGAATGTACTGAATATAGATACTTGCCAATTAAAATGATCCTATAATGTTATCCATGAGTCTTTACATCTAAATTTTACATCTTTTTTTCTTTTTTATTAGATATTTTCTTTATTTACATGTCATATGATATCTCTTTTCCCATTTTCCCCTACTAAAAAATAAAATAAAATAAAATAAAATAAAATAAAAAAACAAGAAAAAAAAATCCTGTTCCCTACCCTCCTCCCACTGCTCACCAAACCACCCTCTCCCAGTTCCTGGCCCTAGCATTCTGCTACACTAGGGCATAGAGCCTTCACAGGGCCAAGGGCCTCTCATCCCATTGATGACCAAATAGGCCATCCTCTGCTATACATATCCTGCTAGAGCCATGATTCCCCCCCATGTGTACTCTTTGGTTGGAGTTTTAGTCCCTGAGGGTACTAGTTAGTTCATATTGTTGTTCGTCCTAAGGGGCTGCAAACCTTTCAGCTCTTTGGGACCTTTCTCTAGCTACCTCATTGTGGATCCTGTGCTCAGTCCAATGGATGACTTTGAGCCTCTACTTCTGTATTAGTCGGGTACTGGCAGAGCCTCTCAGGAGACAGCTATATCAGGCTCCTGTCAGCCAGCCCTTGCTGGCATCCACAATAGTGTCTGGATTTAATGACTGACTATGGGAAGGATTCCAAGGTTGAACAGTCTCTGGATTGTCCTTCTTTCAGTCTCTGCTCCATAGTTTGTCTCTGCAACTCCTTCCATGCCTATTTTCTTCCCCCTTTTAAGAAGGAATGAAGTGTCCACACTTTGTTCTTCATTCTTCTTGAGTTTCTTGTGGTTTATGGATTGTACTTTCTTTACTCCCATCTTCTAGGCTAATAACCAATTATCAGAGTGTGCATACCATATGTGTTGTTTTGTGATTGGGTTACCTCAGTCAGGATGATATTCTCCAGGTCCACCCATCTCTCCAAGAATTTCATATATTCATTGTTTTTAATAACTAAATATTACTCCATTGTGTAGATGTACCACATTTTCTCTATCCATTCCTTTGTTGAGGGACATCTGGGTTGTTCCAAGTTTCTGGCTATTATAAATAAGGCTGCTGTGAACGTAGTAGAGCATGTGTCCTTATTACATGTTGGAGCATCTTCTGGGTATATGCCCAGGAGTGGTATAGCTGGGTCCTCTGGTAGTACTATGTCCAATTTCAGGAGGAACCGCCAAACAGAGTGGTTGTAGTAGCTTGGAATCCCACCAGCAATGTAGGAGTGTTCCTCTTTCTCCACAACCTTGCCAGGATCTGCTGTCATGTGAGTTTATTATCCTAGCCATTCTGACTGGTGTGAGGTGGAATCTCCAGGTTGTTTTGATTTGCATTTCCTTAATGACTAAGGATGTTGAACGTTTCTTTAGGTGCTTCTCAGCCATTCAGTATTCCTCAGTTGAGAATTCTTTGTTTAGTTCTGTACCCCATTTTTAATAGGGTTATTTGGTTCTCTGGAGTCTAACTTCTTGAGTTCTTTGTAATACCAGTAGCTAAGATCATATAAATAATGATATATTCTTATGTGGGTAACTAATATTCTATTGGATTTGAGTGCCATTCACCAGGAAAGAACCAGTGCATGCTTACTTTCTATAAATGACAGGAAAATATCTATAAAATCTGTGTTTAGGTAGATCTTAGATTATTGGGAGGGAACTCACTTCTTTTGTTTTGCCAAATAGATGTGTTCTGAAATTGCATTCTAAATGTTCATGTGTATAGCCATAGATTAGTGTTGTACAAGACCATTATCTGGTAAGATAACATGACAGTGTTTAGAAATTAATTAATTAAACTTATAATAGGCCAAGATGGCAAGAATAAGTGCTGATGGAACACTTGTCTTTAAGTAGGACAACTATATCATCCTCCATTGGTCTGAATGGTATGAGTACCACTACAGATAATGAAGTAGAAAGATTATAAGATAAAAGGGATGGTTCAATTTATAGCAAAAAGATATTCTCTGTACATGATATAGATGTTGTACTCATGAACTCACTGTACCTTGGTTGCCCATATAAAACCTGCAGAAAACTGACCCAATCAACATTTAGTTGTAAGAGACAGTCCCAGACAACCTCTACATTTACCAGACATTGTTTTCATTGATTGTATGTTTTATTAAAGAGTATAAAAGTGGTTATAAATATTCTTCAATAAACTCCAAACCCTATGAGCAACACCTCTCTTTGATATAATATTTATTTTCAAGTAATTGTCATAGGGGAAAGTGTCCCATTTCTTTAAAGTGGCATAGCAAATGATAAGTTGCTCATGCTCCAATAAATTACCTCCTACCCGTGCTCATGCAAGAAACACATTAAACACAGTTAATCACACTGAAAATGAAAGCATGAAAATTTAGGTAGGACTTATGGGAAAAGAGTTTTAGCAAGAGAAGGAGGGGTTGAGGAAGGGGAAATGTTGTAATAAAAATGACTACAATTTACTATATAAATATCATCATACTACCAAAGAAGTTATACTGGTGACCAATAAGCATGCAAAAGATTCTCAATGTCATTTTCAATTGCAAAATCCAAATTAAACAATTACAGTGTTACTACATACATACTGAAAAGATTGAAAATAAAAATAGGCTGAATGATTTAAATTGCTATATAAGACATAGAAGCAAATTTATTATTAATTGGAAATCCAAATAATGCAGACAACTTAGAATATTATTTGGTAGAATTTTTTTGCAATATTGAACATAGTTATTATAGCATTCAACCAACTAATTATCAATGTGTTCATCTACTTGACCTGAAATTTTATAGTCACATAAAACAAAGTGAGCATGTTTATCAGTTATATTCTTAATCAGTCAAAGCTTAGAGAAAGCAATATGTCCTTTTAAAAGTTAAGTCAATAAATGAAGACTAGGTCATTCATGTCATCAAATATTAGCCCTTGACTGTTAGAGAAATATGAGAGCAAAATTTGAAAAGACACTGCTTAATCAAGGTGCATGTTGCTTTGAAAAATAAAGGAGTCTGTGAAGATTACATGTTATATTGTTATGGGGACTTGTTAGATAACAGATTTTTCCTTAATTAAGGGACTCCATATCCTTATATCCTATTCAGTACTTTTTTGAAGCTACAAAACTACACAACCAAAAAAGTAGGAAAGATCAAGAGAATAAATTTCCTACGTTACAACTTTACATCCTATCTAATATCTGCTACATTTAAGAGACTCTTCCTCCCTAATCTTAGATACACTTTCTCCTTATAATCAGAAAGCTCTCTTGTTTAAAGTATATAATCAGAAGGGATTTTCTTTGGTGAGTTTTTGGTTCTTAAAACACAGCTGTACCTTTTGAAATTGGTCAGCATCACTATAGGGTATTTCATCTGAAACCCATTTTAACCTTTTCCTATATCAAGCCCAAATAATTATTTATTAGTTAAAATAGGAATCTCGTTCAGGGTATACTTTGGCTATTTGTTCTTTCTGATCTCTGTTTAAAGGATATAGATGAACCACAAAAACACTCAACAGAAGGTAGAATTTAGTACAGATATAGTTAACACTTTTAGAGGTGACATTGGACTCTGACAAAAGGGACAGTTATGGAACAGTATACAGTCTCATGTACTCTGAAGGGCTGAAAGTGGACAAATGGTAAAGGGGTCATCATGTCCATAAACATTTTAGATAGGCTTTGTAAATTTTTCTAATGCTTCTGGAAGAGACAGCTTTTATTGATTGATGGGTGATTTTTTTTTCTATCCAGATGATTGACAGGTGCATTTGGATTGGCTTTTAATGGAGAGGGCAATGGTCCTTCTTTTTATCTGAAATGCTCCAGTAAGATAGTAATCTTTCAAGGTTGAGATAGTTGTCTATTAATGACATTCAAAGAGTTAGAATATCTAATCTCTACTAGAATCAGAGCTACAGTGCTTATCTTATTCTTCTAATGAATGGTAAGAGTCCTATAATTTTGGCTCTTGATTTTATAAGCTGCAGATAAAGAGGAAGGGGCAATCCCAAATTGCCTACTAGATTCATAATATTTTACTAGCCACTTAAAATATGATATTATGGAAAAGGTAAAACTATAGAATGAAAAGAAAAATTAGCTCAGAGGAAATATAGGAAGATTGAAAACGATAAAGCAGAGGATTTTGTGATAATAATCATATCCTGTATAACACTTGTGATATTAGGAAGGTGCAGAATTTTGTTTCAGATTGCTACATACCAGAAATATTTTCCATTTCTTGACTAAATAGCATTTTAGTAATGCTAGAGACATAATACATTGTAATAACCTAGGCAGCCTTGATGGATTTTAGACTATCTTATCCTGATCCAAATTAACACTTCCTTTGTTAAATTGTTTATTCTAGACATTTTGAAACCCCAGCAAGGCAGATAACTAAAATAGTCTCCAGTGTCCTTTGGTCTTACTCTCACAGATTTATAAAGATCTCTAAATTCTTACATTTTCCCTGCTTGCAATACCTACATAGTATGGAGGATGCCGTGGTCTGATACCAGTATGAGCTATACTTAGGTCTAACTCTAGGGCTTCAGTTACCTTAGAGAACTTTTCCTCTTTAGACACTCTAAAGTGAGAAGGATGTTCCAAGATTATCTTATAAGATCATGATCTTATAAGATAATAATTAAGGCAGACTTCCATTTCCTGAGATAAGGTCATGACCAAAATTGTTTCAATCATACAATCATACTACTGCCTATGCCTCTCCAAGTACTGTGATGATAAGCATCAGCTACTATTCCCTGCCCAGGTTTTCATTTTTATAACTCTAAAGCATACTCATTATGAAGTCAACTTGTTGACTATGAATAAGTAAGAATAGACACTAGTCAGATTTTTAATAAAATCTGGATTCCTTTGTGAACATTCAACATAATTTCTCATGTATTTATGTTTTTGCTACTTTGATTTTTTTAAAAAATCTTTCTGTCAACTAATTCTAAATTCTTCTGTATTGTATAAGGAGGTAGACATGGGAAGAACTCTGATCCCTATATAAATTTTCTGTTATGTAGCTTTTTTTATTATCACAATGAATATCTGTAATGGTCAACATATATCGATATTTACTTTTGGTTCCAGTTTTGTAGTTAATGAACTAGTTGTTTTGGTCCTGTTAAAATTTATTATGTCAGGAAACATTGAACAGACTAATATTTTGTATTTAGTGGAGAAGAAACTGAAGATACCAATAGAAGGTCAGTCCATTGTGGAATTAATCCTGTTAATATCATGCTCACAATGATTTGAAGACATACCAGTGGTCTCTACATGTCTTAGTTTCAGTTTTACAGCTGTGAAGAGATACCACGGCCAAGACAACTCTTATAAAGGCAGACATTCAATTGAGTTGGCCTTACAGTTTCAGTGGTTCAGTCTATTACCAATTAGCATTGCAGGCACATGTGGTGCTAGAGCAGCTGAGCCATCTATATCTGTATCTGAAGGCAACAAGTAGGAGACTGTCTTCTGCAGGCAGCCAGGAAGAAACTTACATTTTCAGTGGGTGGGGCCTGAGCATAGGTGACATAAAAACCCACTTACACAGTGACATACTTCTGTGAACACATCAAACCCCCTGCAATAAGATCACACATCCTAATAGTGTCACTCCTATGGCTAAGCATTGAAATACATGACTCTATCAGAGGTAATCCTATTCAAACTTTAAGAATTTTAAAACAGTTTAGTAGAGAAAATTGTCAATTAAGCCTATAAAACATATATTGTAAGGGACTAAATAGAATCTAAATGAAATCTCAAAAACTCTGGACTATGGGTCTCTGTATCAATTTCTGGTTGATAAGACAATGAGATTTCTCAAAGAAAGAGTAAAAAAACCTGCATTTAATCTTTATTTGGTTCTCTAATTCTATTAACATTTATATAACACCTCAGTTAAAGAGGGAAAGGGTATTCAACTGTGAAAATGAAAGCGCTTTGTAATAAAGACAATGGAAATAATGGAAAAACACTCTCATATAACTGAAAAAGTAGTCTTACATTGGGGCATGTGTTAAGAATTTTTATATTGCTTTCCAACTATGCTGGAAACTAATAAGTAAATGAGTGGCAGACAGTGTGAAACAGATTTCTCACTGTTGGAGTTTCCATTTATAAATAAATAATCATGAAGGCTAGAATAATATTAGTGAGGATGTTTTGAAATTCTGAACATTAGCATGAATTCAATTTTAACTTAATGAATATGAAGATAATTTTATAATGCATATACTTCATTATGAGGAGATACCATTATTTTTATGTATGTATGTATGTATGTATTTTTACACTCCAGATTTTATTTATCCCCACTGCCCTAGTACACCCTCTGACTGTCCCATATCCCATATATTTTCCACACCCCTTGTCTCCATAAGGATATCTCCACCCTCACCCCTGACTCCACCTGACCTCTAAACTCCATGAGGCCTCCACTCACTTGATGGTTAGGTGCATCATCTCTGAATGAACACAGACCCAGCAGTCCTCTACTGTATGCATGTTGGGGGCATCCTATCAGCTGGTGTGTGCTTCCTGGTTGGTGTTCCAGTGTCTGAGAGATCTCAGTCATCCAGATATATTTTTCTATTTTTTTCATGAGTCCAGAAGAAATGATATTTCAATCCATATCCATAATGCTTAAATAATTTGTCATACAACATTTTATTTGAGTAATGAGTGGTACTTTGAGAACTGGTTCTCCCTCACCACCACTAATTTTTACTAGAACACAGAATGTAGAGGATAACCCTATAGTATTTTGAATAGCAAAAATACTCAGATTAAAATATAAAAGGGATATATGAAAAGGTAGAAATGATATGAAATTGGAGAAAATGAGAATAGTAGAGGAATGGAGAACTGTATATAGATGTATAAAAAACCTATGATTAATAAAAGGAGAAAACATTTTAGTAATCATTTTATTCATTTATATTTCAAATACTATTCCCTTTCCTAGTTTCCCCTCTGCAAACCCCACATCCCATTCCTAGTTTCCCCTCTGCAAACCCCACATCCCATAGGCCCATACCCTGCTTCTATGAGGGTGTTCCACACTTTCCTACCTACTCCTGCCTCACCACCTTAGTATTCCTCTACACTGGGGCATCAAGCCTTTATAGGGTCTACCCTCTCACTGTTGCCGGATAAAGACCTTTCAGCTCCTTAGGTCCTTCCCCTTATTCCTCCATTGGGGTCACTGTGCTCAATCCAATGGCTGGCTGAAAGCATCTACATCTGTATTGGTCATGATTTGGCAGAGGCTCTCAAGAGACAGGTGTATCGGCCTCCCATCAACAAGTACTTCTTGGCATCTTCAACAGTGTCTGAGTTTGATATGTACACATGTGATAGATCCCTTGGTCAGAGAACAGAGCTAATCAGAGAATTCTCAACTGAGGAAACTCGACTCGCCAAGAAAGCACCTAAAGAAATGTTCAAAATCCTTAGCAATCAGAGAAACACAAATCAAAATGACCCTGAGATTCTACGTAACCAGTCAGAATGGCTAAGATCAAAAACTCAGGTGACAGCAAATGCTGGAGAGGATGTGGAGAAAGAGGAACACTCTTCCATTGCTGGTGGGATTGTAAGCTGGTACAACCACTCTGGAAATCAGTCTGGCAGTTATTCAGAGAATTGGACACAGTATTACCTGAGGACACAGCTATACCATTCCTGGGCATATATCCAGAAGGTGCTCAAACATGTAATAAGGACACATGCTCCACCATGTTCACAGTAGCCATATTTATAATAGCCAGAAGCTGGAAACAACCCAGATGTCCCTCAGCAGAGGAATGGATACAGAAAATGTGGTACATTTCCACAATGGAATACTATTCAGCTATTAAAAACAATGACCATGAAATTTGCAGGCAAATGGATGGAACTAGAAAATATCCTGAGTGAGGTAACTCAGTCACAAAAGAACACACATAGAAATACAGGGACAAGGAGTGGAGCAGAGACTGAAGGAAAGGTAATTGAGAGCATAATTAGGGGATGTATGTTGCTGACCAATTTCTTTTAGGAAGAGAGAAATTCTGAGAGATGTATCAATTATATTGATAACATTTTACATTTTATGCTGGTAATAGATTCTTTTTAAAATTCATCATAATGAAATATTTTAAATTATATGTAAAAACAGAATCACCTAAATGATATATAAAATACAGATCACATAGAGATTTGCATGTATGCATCCATAAAAATATATGTGAAAATGAAATAGAGATCATAAAAATACTTCTGAAAGAAAAGGTAAATGAACAATAAAGTATAAATTAACTTTGTTTAACTTCTATTAATCAGTAAAAGGGTGAAATAAAAATATATGTACTGGGTATACTTTACATAGACTCTTACCTAGACAATCCATTTCTTATTGCCATAAATTTCTAAAACATACCTCTCAAAATATGATCAAAAGAATGACACACACCAAAAAGGGATATTTCTGAATACAGTCAAAAGAATGATGCATATTGAGCACTGCCTTGGGGAATTGTGAGAGAGGTTCCAGGGGAAAAAAAAGGCAGAGACCTTTTTCCTCAGGCCCACTTTGTTCTCTGAATTTTTTCTTAGATTTGATTTCATGGGTCCTGTGAGAAACATTTATAGTTAATTAACCAAATATGTTTATTCTTGTTGAATATCAGAACATAGCTGCAGAACCCAATCTTGTCAGTGTACCCTGAATCTGGACTTGGGCTTCTGCCTTGCATACATTTTTTCTAGATATGACCTATAGTACATACCAGGAAATTGTGTTTAAACTGCTCTATCCTGAAAAAGTTCTGGGAAAGTACTACTTTGTTAATGATAGTAACATGATTACTTGCATTTATTTATATATTTTCTGACTTGAACAACCTTCCTTGGATAACTGCACTTTCTTTGTTGTATTGTGTATAAAAGTATACTAAAACTAAGCAAGGTTGTCTACAGCATGTGACTGTAATCTGTACCATTCATTCAGATCTTCAGGTTCCAAATAGACAAGTGCTATACTGGTCTACTGAAAATTCAACATATCCCTGGCTTCCTTCCAACCCACAAAGTAAAGCATTTTTAGGGAAAAAAAACTTTAAAATATAAATCAGGGAAGCATCTTCTTAAGATACTGCTATTACCTTATTTATTCTCTCTTTTTTTAAATTTTGCCTCAAGGGGACCATCTTGCTTAAGATTTCTGGCATTTTCAGGTGCTCAGCCCTACATGTAGCCATTGGCCTGTTCTATATGTTATAAAGTAGCAGATCATTGGGCAACAGAAATAATGGGCACAAGGAAAAAACATTATTAAGGAAATATAAATACATCACAGAAGTATGGATTCCACTTTGCTGCATCAAACATAGGAGAGATGTAGACTATAAAATAAAAATCTTGTGGAGAAAATGACTGAGAAAGTATCAGTCTTATATTTTAAGGACTCGTGGAAAAAAGATACCATAGAACATACCAACCACATTAGGAAAAATGAAGACTCTTACTCATAAGGCAGAAAAGGTAGTAATGAGTAGTGGAACAACTTGTACCTGTGCGCATCTACTCTTGACTACGCTAGCGGTACTGACTAATATAACTTCATTAAGTACTCCTGAGTATGTATATTGGGTTTATATACTATGTCCTCCATTATTAAAAATTGTGGATTTAAAAGATCCAGGTCCAAAGGAGGAGGGAATGAAAACTATAATTTCTCTGGGTTTTAAGAACCTCTCATATTGTTTTGGAAGCAAAAACCAATGTCTAAAACCCATGATTCAGGAAGTGGTTATAATATACTCTCTGGATTTGGAATGGGCCTGTTTGGAACATATACCTTCACATCAATCATTATAGCCAGGTTTTAGCTAATGTGACTGGCAAGCCCTCAGTAGCTGCTTGTGGAACAATTACTCAGAAATATAACACTGTGCATTGGTTTACTTGCCATGACAATATGGGCAAAGTACATAATCATTCAAGATGTAGGTTTGTTGATTTGGGTCCACATGGCTATTTTGTTGCTCTTCTGAAGATACTTCTAGGTTTATAATCATACCTCTGTACATTGGAAAATTTCTCAAAGGTATTTTTGGAAGAGTGATATGGAATTATTTGCCTGGCATGATGGGAATCATGTACTTCCTCAACTACTTAACCAGTAGAAAACCAAAACAATAGAATATTTGGGAACTCCCAGCAGCACCAAGTGCTAAATTATTCTTATACTTGGAAGATATCATTCTTTTTACCTAATAACTATACTTTTCAAAAAAATTATACCAGATACCTTAAAGTATGTCTTCAATTGCCTTATGTGTTAGCTATGGAAAAAATTACTCCAAATATGGTATTAAAAGTATTAATTGCTATGATTATAAATCTTTTAATTGCATTAACTCTTTCTTAAATATTAATTTTAATAATAATTTTTATTGATATTAAAGCAATGAGTTGGGATATGTCTACTTGTTAATTTAACACGTCTCTGTCCTGGTGCCACTTGTTGACTTTTTGGTTGACATGTACAAATCTTATCTGCTGGACCTGGGATCTGAAGATCTTAAAGAATGGATCAGACTACAATATAATGCTGTAGACAACTCTATTTCAGTTCTAGTGCACATTTATACACAAATGTATAAAAGAAATCTATCATCCATGTAAAGTTGTTTGAGATCATAGCAACACAATTGTTGGTATATACTATACATTATATCTGGAGAATAATGAAAGCAAGGAAAAAGGCCATATTCAGATTCAGATTACACTAACTAGATAGTTTTCTACAGCTATAATCTGACATCCAACAAGAATAAAGGTATATTATAAACTGAATGTAAATGTTTGTCATAGTAGGCATAAAATCAAATCTAAGAACAATCCAGGGATCAAAATTGAACTGGCTGGTTTTATGTGTCAACTTGACACAAGCTGGAGTTATCACAGAGAAAGGATCTTCATTTAAGGAAATGCCTCCATGAGATTCACCTTTGGGGCTTTTTCTCAATTACTGATCAAGGGGGAAGGCCTCTTGCGGATGGTACCATCCCTAGGCTAGTGGTTTTGGGTTCTATAAGAGAGCAAGCTGAGAAAATCACGAGAAGTAAGCAGGCCAGTAACATCTCTCCATGGCCTCTGCATCAGCTCTTGCTCCCTGTCCTGTGTGAGTTCCAGTTTTGACTTCCTTTGGTGATAAACAGCAATGTGAATGCATAAGCTAAATAAATCCTTTCCTCCTTTGGTGATAAACAGCAATGTGAATGCATAAGCTAAATAAATCCTTTCCTCCCCAACTTGCTTTTTGGTCATGTTGTTTGTGAAGGAATAGAAATCCTAAGACAAAAATGTACTTGGTATAAAAGGCCCTCTGCCATATTTCCTGGAATCTCTCTCATAGTTCCCCAAAGCATTGTTCACCATGGTTTATTGCTTTGGTTATGCTTCAACACATCTGTGAGGAGTACTAATCATTATTGAAATACTATAAAGGTTTCTGAAGAGAGATAAAGACTTTTTTCATAACATGGTAGTAACTAGAATATTTTTTACTTGTCACTGAGGAAGAGAGACTTTGATAAGTATGGTAGTTGTTGCATAATGTAAGTAAAAACAAATGATCATCACAATATATAATTTGATTCAGAAACTTACTATTTTTACTGGTGTTGAGAAGTTAAGCTAGATGAATGTTGGAAGACCACTTAATTTTCTCCTGAAATGGAAGTGGAAATTTATGAGATTTTGCACATAAAAATTTCTCTACTTTCCCTTTATTCCTTTACCTATATTGATGTGTATTGGGCCATCTGATTTGTGAAACTGAATCTTTCCAAAGATTTCTTATCTACCTGTGATGCCTATGACACCATTGAAACAAACTTAGGTGATAGATGATAGAAGGATGGAAGTTTTTGAAGGACATCTTAAGTGGAACTCATATTTTTAGAGTCAATTCATCATAAAGGTGTATTAACAGTGAGAATATTGGTATAATCAAGAAATTATTCCATTTTGAATCATTTGGAATCCCACACATCATAATAAGATCAGAAGAATATATGCATTGCAAACCTTTCCTGTTTAAAGTGGATTTACCTTAGATGACTTAGAACTTTGTTTCTCCACATAAATCAGAAATAATTTATTAAGTTGAAATATTTATAGAAAAAACTTGATAACACAACCATTAATAGTGATTAAGAAAATCACCTTTTTCATTTCAAAAATAAGACAAATGTATAAGATTCGAGAGGGTTTCTCTTCAACTGTACCCCTTTGCCTTGCCCCCATAGCCATGAAGAATAGAGCTTAGCTCCATTCATTTCATTATCTATTTAAGGCCAACACAATACAGTGCATAGTGGAAGAATTGTATATTAAAATACATATTATATTTCAGAGTGTATATGAGTCCAAGAACATTCCCAATGTAGCTCTAAGAAGAACATGATGAAATCTAAAGGGATGTATAAATCTATGCTAAGCAATAGAGAGTGTATGTTTGTGAAGCTTTATTAAGTTTTCTTTTTTCTTTTCTTCTTTTCTTTAGGGAGAAGATGGAATGGTGGGGCACAAGGCCTAAAACCCTTTTACTTAAAAAGGTAACATATTTTGTTCTTAAGGATCTCTAAACAATTTAAAAAATGTCCAGGAGATTCAAAATCTTAAACATGGACTCCACAGCCTGTAGTCATTTTCTGAATTGACTTCTCTTTTGGCGTTTTTAGACTGACAATCAATTTAGTACTAGAAGGTTGTGACAATAAGATGTCAATTGACCTGAAAAAAATCATATGCTATGTATCATGGTAGATCTGTTTTTAAGACTGTGTAGAAAATTTCTTTCCTAAAGACAATGCATGTGTCCATTATTTTTCTCCTTCCCTCAAGGACAAAACTGATCATAACAGATAGACTGTAAGAAAAAAGAGAAAAAGAGGTAATATTTTTACTCTATAATAAAAGTAGTCTTACTTATATCGATAGCATTTTTGATGGACATTGTACTAGTTTTCTGTGTCTATTTAGCAATTCATCAAAAATGTAATATCTTTAACAATATCTGATTATAATTTAATAGTCTATGATTTTAAAATAATTGCTTAGGTTCTGTGCTAAGGGTGAGATAAAAGGGGAAATGAGTATATTGTACCAAATATGCTTTTTACAGGAGTTTTTGGGAAAATAGAGAGATTTGCCACATACACTCCAGTTGAATCTGTGTGACAGTAGTTCACAAGGTGAAAAGCTTCAGAAAAGCTGGTCTCCTGGGGACCTTTTGGCATTCTCTAACTCAAAGGTAGCCCAGATTTGTCCTTGCGATAGTTGATGGAGGGTCTCGAGTGATAGGTGCCCCCCAAGAAATGATTTACTAATACCTAAGCAAAATTGGATATTGCTTTCTGACTGACCTTCACCAAAGTTCCAATAACCTAATCTTGGCTGAGCGGAACCTTGGCCTGGAATTTCATAAAGTATGTTACCCATTCAGACTACTTGCCTCTGGCATTGTTAGGGAGAAAATGAAGGGGGTAGGGCATTGAAGTTTACAGAATGAGGGTTATTTATCCCAGGGCAAGGTCAGCTAGAATCCTCTTTTCAGTAGGGCAGACCACATTAGAATTGCAACTAAGCTACTCCCTGGGATTACAAGAATGAGATCCCTGGGGCATATCTCTGCTAGCCCAGAAGATTAGCATAGTGGGCATTTACTAAGGATAGGCTGGACCATGAGCCTAGTGTGTGGGAGCTTCCAAGCCTAGGGGTGTGTTGCCCATCCAGAGGAGGTGGCTGCTGCTTTAGACCCATTGTACTTCAGATGACCTAGATGTACCTTGAATGGTGAACCACTTGATTTTTCTTTTTCTTTTGTAATGACCATAAAAGTCTGATGCCTCTTTTGAGAATACACACTCAGACACAACACTCTCTTGTGTTTGAGCATGTGTGTCATTTTTAATTCACCGAAACCTTGCCCATCTGATTACCAGGACCTCAATTCCTCCACAGGTTGAGGGGCTAAGGCTGGCCAGTCTGTGACAGGGATTCAAGGTTCATTCAAGTTATTGGCAAAATCCAGTCACTATGGTTATCAAATGAAGTCCTTATATTCATTTTGGTTGTTTTAGGGATTATATTGGGCTCCCAAGACTAGATTCAAATTCAACGTAATATAAGCATATTAATACATGTCAGTGTACTCTTTAGAAATGAACTAATTTTAAATTTCATGTATTTATTAACAACTTATTAAAATATATCTACTGATATTAAGGTAACCATGGGATTAAATAAAATCTTCCAGTGTTTTGAAAAAAGGTTGTTTGAGTTAATATAAGAATCTAAAAAGCATGATAAGGGTTTAACACTCGATTTCTAAAATCAGATTGAACATAAATAAATTCACTAAATATTTATCATTTATTTGTACTCAATAAATATTCTTCTAGCTTTTTAAAATATTTAGAAAATGTTTTTAGTATAATTACTACTACATATGAGAATAGCAACTAGTGATGTATCTGTAAAAAATGTTTTTTATCAAATAAATGAATAAAAATCATAGGTCTGTTTTCTCAAATTCATAGTCCAAGAGATTTGGGTAGTGAATCTTGGGAAGTAATTTTTAAAGTTTTCCTACAACAACTTAAATTACTTCAGTGTACCTGTCATCAGACAAAGTTTACTGTTGTATAACCAATAGTGACCATTTTATTTGCTAAGCAACAAACATGCTTCAAAATATACAGTACTGTTTAGCATATAGTCTTAGACTTTTCTTCTCTACAGAATGGTGAATAATTACCATTTTTCTTTCTGTCAGCTAAAGTAAAAACATCATATCTGAATACCTTTTTTCTCTTATTTTAGCTTCTTAACTTCTTCATTGCTTTTTGTGTGCACTTTTCTTTGATATTTAAAATGAGCTACTTATAATAACTTTGGAAAATCATTGCACAAGATAAAATTAAACTATGGACATATATATTTTTTCTAAAACCTATTATCAGTATGATAATAATAACTTACGTGAGAAGTGTACAAATAACCAATAACATTAATGTGTTTTAGGAGCAGAAATAATGACTTATGTACAAAATGAATTTCTGTGCCATTTGTTTAAAAAATCCAGGCACAATCTGTCTGCTACAAATTCATTAACAATAGTTTATTGTTAGTCCAATATTATGCCAATTAAGTACTGTATTTGGGCTTCCTCATATCATACAAATGATACACATATTATCTTTAGCGAAATAAAAGTTTATTGACAGAGGTAAAACAAATGATGCATTCTTAGACAAAATAATAACAAAAAATCTACAATCAATTTTTGGAATAGAATTTTACTAAGAATTAATCATTGATTATTAAAAATATGAATTCATTTTCTATTAACTTATTTATTTATTTACTTATTTATTATTTATTTGGTTTTTTGAGACAGGGTTTCTCTGTATAGCCCTGGCTGTCCTGAAAATCACTCTCTAGACCAGGATGGCTTATTTACTCACTTTATTTTCAATCACAGCCACTCCTGCCCTCCTGGATCTCCCAGTCCTCCTCTCACATGGCCCCTCCACCAAGTCCTCCACTTCATCTCTAAGAAGTGGCAGGTCTCCCCCTGGATACCAACACACCCTGGCACCTCAAGTCAAAGAAGGACTAGACAAATTCTCTCCCACTGAGGCCAGACAAGGCAGCCAAGTTAGGGGAACAAGATCCTCAGGCAGACAACATCAGGGTAAGCCCTCATTCGAGTTGTTGGGGGATCTGCACAAAGATCAAGATGGACACCTGCTACATAAAATGTGGGTGCCTAGGTCTAGTCCTTGTACATTTTTTGGTTGGTGGTTCAATCTCTGGGATCCCCCAAAGATCCAGGCTAATTGACACTGTTGGGCTTCTTGTATAGTCCCCATGCCTTCCTGGTTCCTCAGGTCTTCCCCAACTCTTCTACAAGATTACCTGTGCATGGTCTAACGTTTGTCTCTGGGTCTATGCATCTGTCCTGTCAGCTACTAGGTGGGGCCTCTCAGAGAACAGTTGTGCCAGGCTCCTATCCATAAATCCAGGGTGACAGAAAAACACATAGCCTGGGGTTGAAAGGTAGTTGAAAGATGCAGTTTTTTTTTTTTTTTTTTTTACATCAATCCTAAGTGGAAAGCCTCAGCAAGTATATGTTGGGAATATCTCATAGAATATCATTATTCTAAAGTTTCTTCAAAACTATTCATTTACTTTAGAGACAAAAGTTACACAGGACTACAAGCCTGGAAGAGTCTTCACTATAGATTGAATACAAAGTGTGGCACAAATCTTTTGAAGGATTAATCTTCTCTAGAGAGCAGTTCTGTTTGCTGAAGGGTAAGCAGCTTCTGAGATATCTGACCTCATTGATGTGTTACTTCACTGATAGATTCATAAATTGATAGAATTATTGTTAACATTTTGGATACAAGGCAATGTAGAAGAAGTCATTAACAAATGTCCTCTGGAATGATATGCATACTTTCTATCTGCTGTCTACTTTTCTGGGTGTCTTATCTGACATTTATTGCAATTTATTGTATTCCACACTTTGTTATATACCATGATGCCCTCTTTTACTATGTATAGGACTTCATGTGTTGGAGCTTAGTGATGATGGATGAAAAGCTCATAATCACCTTCAGTCTTTAATTATTAGTGTCATGGAATTACAAGAACCATGGGATTTTAACAGAATAAATAATTGTTTACAATTTTTAATTGTGGTTTGAATTTCCTATACAGCAGAAATATTGACAAAAGAAAAATAACTATGGAATATTGAGAATAGAAAAAATTAAGTAGGCTTATATAAAATGTTATGAATTAAAATGTCTAAAAAGTATAAATGTTATAAAACTTTATATAAATTTATTTATTTATTCTAAGTTCTTATATTTTAAAAAAAATTTTTTGTTAATGTCATGACCATTCTCTAGAACCAAGCTATTCTTCACCATGCTTTTAGCAGTATTGAATGACTAATTCTTATTTTTCAATGTATTTTGACCATTTCAACATTTTTTAAAATATTGAATGCATCACTAAGGTTTGATTCAAACTTGATTTTATCCTTATTTAATATGCAAATGTCAGAGTCAATCTTCAAATTAACTTAGTACAGCTACAAATACTACCCTCAATCACTTGTTCATAGCATCTAATATAATATTACTGGACAGCAATTTTAAATCAGTTTTATTCTTCTATAATGCAGTCAAGCTGACATAACAAAATAATACATTCTAGGTGGCTTTTAACCAACAAAAATGTGCTTTATATTTATCTAGTGGCTAGAATTTCAAGGTCAAGGTACAGTCAGACTCAGTACCCATAGAGCTTGTTGTTTCACAGGTGGCATCATCTAGAATTTTTCTGTATAGTAAGGAGAAGACACAGATTGAGTGGTGAATCAGTTAGTAAAGCATATAACTCACAATCTCCACATCTCACATTAAGAAAAACAACAAACAAGTAAACAAACAAAGAAACTGGGTGTGGAGTCACATATTATATTCTCAGAGCTGAGGAGACAGAAACCAGGAGATCTCTGGATTACTTGTGGTGAAGCTCCAGAATAATTGGGACTCTGTTTTAAACAAAAGGTGGAAGACAGCTGAGGAATGACAACCAAAGTTATCCTACAGCCATCTCATTCATGTGCACACTAACCTACATATGTTCCCCTTCATATAGACACACCTTAAACAGATTTAGTTAGTTCATGAATGATTGGTGATGGTGTGTCTGTATTTATAATCACATACAAATAGATTATGAATCACTGCCTACCAACACTATTTTACTTCTTATTAATTTATTTATTCTTAATTTATATGTACATATTTTCTCTTAAACCTCTGCAAATGTACCATGTGCATTCAGTAGTTGCCGTGCTCAGAAATGAGCAACCAATCTACTTGATCTAAAGTTTTGGTAATTTGTGAGCCACATCCTGTGAGTACTAGGAACTGAATCCAAATTCTCTGCAGCAGCAGTAGCACTCTTAAGTGTGGAACTACCTTGAAGAGATCATATTGAATTCATATATAGTGTTCTCTAATGTCTTTGAGATTCTTTAACACTTTTTAGAATCTTTTATGCTCATTTATGAAACAGTTATAGTTTATCAAGCTTGTACATGTAATGTCAATATGAAATAGAAGAGCTACACAAGTTTGATACTAATTATAGCTTGACTTAGAGTAATGATACTGACACTATTTCTTCCTCTTTGATTTGAATAAATCACTTTGAATAGTTTAGTCCCTTGTATAAATTTTTTATAAATAATGTTTCATAAGAAAAGACTCTCTAAATTTAGAAAGCCATTCTGACAGTTCCAATTTAGACATTCAAGTTATAAAAATTAGATAAATGAAAATTTTAAGAAACTATATGTTAATACAAATTAATCAGAATGTTTCTAAAAGGAATATTTTCTTAAGTTATGATGCCTTATATAAAAATTTTGGGGATATCTATTCTCCATAAGGACCTACATTTTGGTCCAAGTTTTGAATGCTCTACTAAATTTTTATTTTAATCTTACATAAAAATACTATATACTTTATGACTCCTCTGCTACTTTGTTCATATTATAAATGCTCATTATTTACAAATGTGAAAGCCCAAATAATGCCATCATCTTGCTTAGTTATTTTTCAATTTCTATGATAAGATACCAAAAACCAAAGAATATTGGAGAAGTCTGTTTATACCTCCAATTCTAAGAAAGTATGTCTATAATATCATAATGAGATCATGGTTTTAAAAGTAGATAACTTATATTTTGATTCATAAGCACAAAGCTAAGAACTAGTTAACTGGGAAGAACATTGTCTTTTGAACTCTGAAAGCCTACCCACTCAGTGGCACATCTTTTCTAAAATGGACTCACCTCTTAATTTTTTACAAACAGTTCCACCAATCAACTCTGTACCAGTTATTCAAATATATGAACCTAGTGCATTCATTCTCGTGAAAACCACAATGTTCTATTTCTGGATCACATACATTTGTGGCAATACACTTCTCTCTCATGAGCTTATTCCAGTGCTTGAATGCAAGTCTCTCTTGGAAAATCTTCTCTTCCTGTATCTGAGTATCTCCAATACAATCCAGGATTTACTTTAACAACTACATGTAAATTCCTCATGGTCCCTTCATGCAGGGAAAGCCCTGCCATATGCTTGACCTCAGTGACTCCATGGAGAAAGATTCTAAAACCATATTATAATGAAAAAAAAAATCATTGTTTTTCAACCTCAAATGTCTCAATAGTTTTTCTTTTTTAAAACCGTTTTAGCTGTGCAGTGGTGGCACACACCTTTAATCCTAGCACTTAGGAGGCAGAAGCAGGCAGATTTCTGAATCCGAGGCCAGCCTGGTCTACAGAGTGAGTTCCAGGACAGCAGGACTTTACAGAGAAACCCTGTCTCAAAAACAAAACAAAACAAACAAACAAAAAAATGAAACAAAACAAGACAAAACAAAACAAAATCCAAAACAAAACAGTTTTGATGTCCAGAGACTCTTCTGAGACTCAAGTCAGTTTCTTAAATGTAATCGGTCATAAAACCAAATATCAAGTTACATGCTTCCAATATACAATGATACATAATATATGTGACCATTTCAAAAGGGAGAAATGGATACATAGAAAAAAAAATACTGAACTAAAACAAAATGGAAATCCAGCAGGGCAAACTTTAAACTGTATAGCTCTAGATCTAGTGTCAAAAGACTTAGGTACTTTACCCTTCCACCTTTTCTGACTGAAACACACTTCTCACTCAGGGGCTTATGCCAGTTATTGAAGAAAACTCTCCCTGGAAGGGACTACCTGCTCTAATATCTGATGATCTCCAATGTAATCCTAGCTTCAGTTTCACAACTACATGCCATGGCTTTTTGTGCCTTAATGCAGGGGCTCCCCTGCCATATGCCTTGCCACAGTGACTGTGAAGAAAGATTCCAAAACCACATTACTAGTATATCTTTCATGAATCAAAAGCTAGAACCAAGTGTCTGATGCTGCTCTTTAGCTCCTTACTTCGTATGGAGCTATATCCCCTATTTTTTATGTTGAATTATGCATAAACTTTGATTTGTTGTAGCTTTTTAGCAGCATTTTTATTTTACAAGTTAAGTTCCATAAACTATTCCCTTTATTTCATTTGAATCAGGCCTTTAATTATCTTTTTTCAGTACAAGACTTGTTGCCAGTATTAAATTTCTTACTGATCATTTTCTTTTCAATATATGTATATATATACATATACATATATATATATATACATATGTATATATATGTATATATTAATTTCTTTTCTACCTTTTTTCCTCATTGTAGACCTTAATAAGATTAAGGTTAATAATAACAAAGTAACAATGCCAATATTATACTTTCTTAAAATCTTTGCTGTGAATGAAGTTAGACAGATTCTTAGGACAAGGGCTAAAATAAGACACATTCTTTCCAAAATTCCACAAAAATGGTCATTAGTTTAATGGTTAATATTGTTCCCACCTCTGAAACCTCTTGGGCTGTGCTTCCATAGTCCACATATCTCTCAGCAATACTGGCTTCCAAGACCTTTCTAGGATGTCATAGTAAGCCATGTTTACAGCAGTCAACTGTTTTCCTAATCCAAGGTTCCAAAGTCTTCCACATGATATAAAAAATAGCATGGTCAGGCCTATCACAGGAATATCCTACTCCCTGGTACCAATTCTGTCTTAAGTACTTTTCTATGGGTATGATAAAACATTGTGATCAATGAAACTTATATATGAAAGAATTTGTTGGCTTATACTTTCAGAGCGTTGAGTCCATGATCATTGTGTCAGGGAACATGGCATCAGGAAGGCAGCTATGGTGCCTGAACAGTACCTAAGAGCTTATATCTTGCTCTATTGCATGAAACAGAAGGTGAGGTAACTTGGATAGAAATGGGCTTTGACACCACAAATCCAGTCCCCAGTTGCATTCCTCTTCCACAACACTAGGCTTTCTAATCATTCTCAAATAGTTCTATTAACTGCGGACAAAGTATTGCAAACAGAAACTGCCTGCAGTTTCACAAACTGGGTTCTCTCAGCCGGGAGGGAATAAAGGACCTGAAATAGAGGGTTTGAAATGCAAAGAGAAAACACGAAGACAAGTTGAAATAGCCCAATCAAGACTTCACTTTACTTGGAATAAGCCAGGGTTTTTATAGTCACAGGAGAAACTGAAACCAAATCTCTAAATCACATGACATTTGCATACTGCAATAAAGGTTCAGGTGCCAAAGTCCCCAGGTTTGGAAGATCTTCAGGTGGCAGGCATACTCAGGAGGCTTCTTCAGTCAACAGACAGCATCTGTCTTAGCTCCCAGGTGTTAGCCTCCAAGCAGAGACTGTCAGAAGTCCGATGACTGAGGGGAAGGGGGAAGGTAACAGCAAGCATTCTCATTCACATAACCATATTAATATAAATGAAAATTACAAAAGCACAACTGTAATATTTTTAGGAACTTTTTTGCATTCAAACGATCAACTTAGACTCACTTTCCATTCATTGTAAATATTTCCCAAGCTCATTTTATATAGATGTCTGCCTGAACCACTTCACTAAAATCTTAAAAACATGGCAGATGATATCTAGTTGCCAAATGCAGTTGCAAGAATGCACTCTTTTCTAAGAAAGTTCCTAGAAAGAAGCTACACCTGACAGTGAATCTTTTGCAAAGCTGATTAAATGAATATAGTTTCAGTGACTGGCCAAATGTTGGGATGGTGCAGGTTTAGCACCTAATTCAAATTATCCTAAGCTCTTGTAAGAATGTTTAGTAGCAATTACTTGTCCACCTCTGTTCAACCTAAAGTTCTCCTAACAAATGGAACAAAAATCTTTTGAAATGTATTAAAACCAGTCTAATCAGTGGAAGTAATCAAAAGGCTAAGAATGTCCTCATATAGATTTTCACCGTTTTACTATAGCTAATCTACCTAGTATTGCTACCAATTTTCTTGAAAAGTGTCTTGATTTTAGTTTTTAACAAATAGGTGAGACATGACCTGAATGGCACATTGAGATAATGAAGAATGGATAGACTAACAAACACATCTGAAAGAAAATAATCTAAGATCAGGTAGGCTATGCTCTGACTGAGCAACACCAACTATTCAGTAAATATTCAGAACCTCGACATATTTATTATATACAGCCCAGGTGGTAGAAGATTTTACTATCTATTAGAGATTCACGCTGGAGAAATACTGTGGAGAAATACTTTGTGTCTCAGACATTGGTGTATTACACATAGCTGAGACAAGGTCAAACAATACATATTCACTCAGGACTTTATAACTTTTCTAATCACTCAAGTCTTCCTTTACTCTTGCAGCTTCACTTTTCTTATTTTTTAGGTGTTCATGATAAATCTCCATGGACATAATCCTAGGATTGTCCACAGCAATGATGAATATCAGACTGAGAAAACAAAAATGC
>NC_045030.1:116975941-116987001 GCF_008632895.1 Mastomys coucha
GCAGTTGCTTACCAACAGGAACATTGACAACATTTGCCTGGGGCAGTTCACAACTGGCCTGTATGCTCTTTCCAAGGATTCTTCACTGAAGAAAGCACTCAAAGCAGTCCGTGGACCCATATCCAAGACTACTGAAGCCAAAGTTAGGGAAGAAACAGGCCACAAAGTCTAGGTCAAATTCTTTTGGGCTCTGATGAATCTCAATTGATGACTTGATTTACTTTATTTTGAAGGGCGATATTCTCCATGCTCTTATGTCAGCTATGTTAATTAGTTGGAAAACTTTAAAAGACTAGTAAAATTGGTTGCAGAACCCTTTATGACTTGAGTGGCAAGGTGTATAGGGCAGCACACTTCCAAGATTCAGTTTCACAGTACTTGCCCTATTTGTGAGGTAATGATCATAGATCTATCAAACTATGCACAGAACTCTGCAAATCAAATGCAAAATGTGCATATACTTGTGTCCTTCAGTTGTGTATCTGTCTTTTCGATTCTTCTGTTTTCTCTCAAGCAGCCAAACTAAATTGTCACTTCTTCTGCTAGGCAAAGGACTATCTCTTGAACATAGTTTAAGATTAGATGAAGCTATAATGTGTTTACCTTCTTTAGTCCTTTAAAAATTCCTTCAAAGTTCTAACATCTGATTACCTATATCTCACCTTTCTTGGCCTGCTTTACTTTCAAAGTTTTAGAATCACACTTAACTCATTTCTCTTTATTTGTATCATAATGTTTAATCTTTTTATACTTTCCTTGGGAATGAATATTCAATCCTATAACTGACACAATTTCCTTCTAGTCATGTGTCCCTACTTAAACATATTTGGGCCTTGACTTGACTGAGTCAATGTGGGCATGAAGAATGGTTAGAAGTGCAGATACTTGTAAAGAAAAGTGGCATTGAGTGGGGTGTAATTCACTCTAATATAGCAGAAAAAATTACACAATAACCTGGAATCTCAATGCTTTTCTTATGAGCAGCTCACGGGGCAGGGTTAGCTCGTCTTCATAAGAGACATTTATAAGTACTTTTTATCCCCTCCATGACTATCTTCACTATCTTAATTGACTGATATCATTTAACACATAATTTTTATTGTTGTTTTGGTTTGTTTGGTTCATTTTTTATTAGTCTCATACTGCAACACTTTCTCTCCATGTTTCCTACCTCAAGAGTAGCCTCTTGGCTACTCTTAACACTTATTTTCTGATATCTGCTTATTTCCTCTGTGCAAAAAACACTTGTAAGAACAAGTTGCATAAATTACCTAGGAAGTGTTAGAATAATTCCCTGAGAAGTGACAAGGTTCTTTTTTGGCTCAGAACTAAAAACTTACTTGGGTGTGTTATGGCTTTAACCCTTGAGAGAGGTTACAAATACCACAAGGTGAGGGGAACATGTTTCATTTTTCTTGATGCATTTGGCCCTAAAGGAGAAACCATTTCCAGTAAAATATTCATACAGATATTTAAACTGGCAGGCGTCTGGATGCTATAATGAAATTTGGTTGATTAGTTCATTCCCTCCTCCATTTTCTTATCCAGTAAAGCCTTCCTAAGTCTACTACCTCAGTAGTATTCTCACAACTCTTTCCTATTAAGGACTGACTTTATTTTCTCTCTTGAGCTCCCTAAAACTCACCATCTGTGGCCCATGAATTTCATTACTCAAATCTCTTAGGCAAGAACTCAAAGACCATTCATACAGGGAAAATTTTCTGTGAACATGAGCATCCTATTCCATAATATGTGAGTTAAAACGCCCATCTAAGACCCAAGGAAAGATGTTATTATCAATGAAACTACAATAACTCCATGTTAGTAATAGTCTTTTGCTTTTCTATCTTTTGTAATAGACTTATAAATATGATCCTTTATAACCTACTTATATTCTATTTATATGCTAACCATCTTCTGATTTTTAAATTACTGTAGAAGTTCTTAGTAAACCCTTTTATACTCAAAAAATTTTTTATTTTCTGTTCATTTTTCCACAAATAAGTTTAATGAAGGAAGACTATTAATATTTATATTCTAACATAACCCTACTATTTATTGTGATATTGTCAAAGTAAGCATGATGAAGTAAAGATGGAGTAAAGCATAATATATACAACTGGGATACAGGAAAATTATGCTAATATTTTAAAAAGATAGAATGTCATAGTCTTGTCTTGATACATTACTATTTTTCCTTCTAATAATTTTTACTTTTAACTGATGCCTCCCAAGTGCTGGGATTAAAGGCATGTGCCACAGCTGCCTGGCTATATGTAACATTCTAAACCTATGCATAATTGTTACAAAAGTAATGGACTGGTTCCATACACATTGCTACACACATACACAGACAGATACACACACACACACACAAACACACACAGAAGACATATAGAGAGACAGAGACAGAGACAGAGAGAGAGAGAGAGAGAGAGAGAGAGAGAGAGAGAGAGAGAGAGAGTTTAATGGGAGGCTGGAAAGAGGTATACTCTCATTCTACTAATTACTTTGAGCAAGCATTATCTAGTTCTTGTCATCTATGAGCAAGATACTAGTAAGTGAATAAGAAAGACAATATAAAACTCTTTTGCTGGTTGAAGGAAAATGAAGATGAAGACACAAAGAAGAGAAAGAACCCTCTTGTAGCTGATGCCTTTCAGAACATAAGTTGACTCCTGTTTTTGAACACTGAATTTGATTTCCTGCAGTCAACCTTAAAAATACATACAGAATACAAATTGTGTTGAGTTCTTTAAAGTGCAGAAGGTGAAGAGCTGTTGTTAGTTGGAGTTCTTCCAGAAGACAATTCTGTCTCAAACAGTGTTTGGTTCTTATGAGAGGTTAACTTCCCAGCATGAATATGACACTAAGGAGCTAATCATCAGTTTTCCTGTTTCCTGACAGAGCTTTCATCCACAGTTGAACTTTCTTCTTTTTCTTTCAAACTACATTCTGCTATAGTCCCTGCAGGAAAGTCAGATCCCTGTTGATCATCCTCAGCTCAAGGATAAGAGTTTAATCTTTATTTATAGCATTTGTTAAGTACCCACAGGACATAGCAAGGTCATGGTTCTAGCTAAGGCCTGAGACCTATCCAAGATATACAGAACTAAGGCAACTTTTGTATCCTCTGGAAACTTATATTCTAAAGTATAGATTCAAGATCCTTTGAAACTTTAACTATTTGCAATATAATGGTCAGAAAAAATATATCGGAAGAAGGAATGCACTCCAGTGAATTCAACTGGTCTATCACATAGAAGCTGAACATTGCAACTGTAGAATGAACTAGGACACTGAAATTTTAGATTCTATCTTCAAAATATTGAAAAGGAAGTGTTCTTAACATTTCCTAGACATTAGCATTCTCTGAGGAGCATTAAGATAAGAACTATAGACATCAGATATTAACTTAAAAAGCAAAAAACCTTATCCTTATAAATCCAGCAATAAGATATAATGTTATATAGTATGCCCACTTCATAGAATAAAACTGCATTGTACAATTATGAATATATATTTAAATGAATGACCAGTCATAAAAATGGCAAAACAATCCTACCAATATTTATTATAAGTTCTTTTCTACAAGAATTAAATATTGAACTTTGAGAGATACATAAAATGTAGTTATGATGGTAAACTGAACATTGTTCAACTAATTTAAAATTTGCTGAAAAATTTATCCTTGCATATAGAAGTAACAGTTCTTTATATTTTCAAAAATGTTTTAAATGTATAATTTTGTCAATGTATTTGTGTCTATGTGTGGAATATACACATAAATACATACTCAAAGTATCCAGATGCCATTTAATACTCAGGCATGACAGTTACAGGTGGCTGAGAATCAATTCATATGTGCACTGGGAAACAAACCGGAATCTTCTGCATAAGCAGTATCTGTTTTTTCCCACTGAGTGATCATCTTGCTAGTTCATAATTCTTTCCCTAAGATATTAAAATATATGTTGATATATGTCATCATATTCCTCTTATCAAATACTAACTTTAGACTGCCGAGTCCAAGGTTCTCAGAAAAAGGTCCTTTCTAATAATCTCTTATGTATGGGCTAGAGAAAGAGTTTCATGGTTCACTGTAAATACTACACTTGTAGAACCCCTGAGTTTGGTTCCCAGCAGCTGAAGTGGATTGTTCCCAACAGCAAACTTCTTGAAAATTAATACTTTTGTTTAGTATATGTGTGTACCTGTTCTTACATTCACATACCCTAAAGTATATAAACAATAGACACTTACCTGGGAAAACAAGTGACAAAATATACTACTTCAAATAGTTTTATTAGGAATTTATATTACATCAATAAGTCTTATACAAGCAATGTTAATAAATCAAATAACTAATTACTTGTAGAAATATGTAGACTTTATGAGTACTAGTGGAATTGAAAGAGTTAAATCATCCTTTTCAATAGGATAGAAATGTTGTGCAATTTTCTACCTTACTAACTAACTAAAATCCAGTAACATTGCATGACATAGTCTTTAAAATACATTTCAAAGAGAATAAACTATTCTTCCTTTATTATTAAAATGAATGTGTTATAAAAACAATACCTTTATTTAGTAACAGATGGTCTGCTCTGAAAAAATACATACAAATAACATTACAGACCGAATAATTTGTACTTAACTATTTAGTGTGTTTGTGTGTATGTGTGCATGTGTGTATGAGTTTGTGTGTGTACATATAAAAGTTAATGAAAATATATGCAATGAGTTTAAAAAGGAGCAAAAAAAGGGATATGGGAAGGTTTGGAAAGAAGAAGGGAAAGGGTAAAATAATGTCATGATAATATAGTCTCAAAACATAAAAAATAATCAAGAATAGGCCTTTTCATTATGAAATTCCAAACACAGAAAAATATTACAGAGAATATGAAAGGTACTAGAGTTATTGCCCCTTACACAAAAACAACAGAAAAATGATTTTATATTTATCATCTGTTGAAAGTGTTCTGGATTTAAAAGAAGGTTTCTGGCTATGTGATCATGCAAACTTGGAAAAAGTATTTGCTCAGATGTAAGGTTCAGATTAAAAGGTGTATCAACACACCTGGAAAGTCATTTAGATTTAAGTTGGTTTTTAGAGAAAATACAACTATGTACTATAAGTTTTAAAAATTCTGTATGTATGACTGTTTTTGTCTACCTGTATCAGATTGTATATATATCATGTACATGTTTTATGCAAGCAATGGAGTTTAGAAGAGACCATTAAATTTCTTGCAACTAGAATTATGGATGTTTGTGAACCACAATGTGATTGTTGGGAACCAAATCCTGGTCCTTCATGAGAGCAACAATTATTACTAATATCTGAATCATCTGTACAGCCCTGATTTGCCACAATACCATACATAACCACTGCTCAAACCCCTCTTCTAAACCTGTGATTCCTCTCAAACTTATGACCTTGTTTTTCTGAAAAATAAGTATTTTATACATATTTATTTATTTTGTTACTTATTACAACAAAACCTGAAAAAGATTATGATTAATTAAAATATCTACAAATAACAAACTAGTTGATTAAAGTATGGCTATGCCCTCAAGTTGGTGTAATTTTCAAGTTAAAAATTAAAATGTATTTGTCTACTAATGTAAAATATTCTTATTGAATATTAAGATATAAAGTAATTAAGATATAAAGTAATGTATAATATATCCATTATAAGAGTAAAAGAAAAAGTGATTATCGAAAATATGAAAAGAGAAATAAAATTATTAAAATCAGATATAATTGTTGTCTAAGAGGCTTAGTGCTGAATAAGTGCACCTTTTATACCTCTTTTTGAACTCTGGCTGGCTTGTTCAACCCTGTTGTTCTGGTTGAAACTCCTCTCCAAGCTGACTGATTAAAAGTGGCTTCTTTTGACTTCTCACTGCATTGCTCTGCTGGGACTCAAACTAAGTCTGGAAGTTTATTGTAATCTTCTGACTGCTTTTCAATCTCTGTCTCATTCTGTCTTAACCTGCAACCTGTAAAACTGACCTGGTAAACCTGGTAAACCCCATCCCTCCTCTCTTTCAATACTGTTCTCATAAGTCACCTACCTTTCCTATTTTTTTTCTTGTAGATGTGTATAACCTATTTCCAGCTTATTCTGTCATTTCTTTCCTCTGATTGATTATTTTGTCTGCCACACAATTACACATCAGTGCAAACATGACCACCACTTTTTTAGAATTAAAGTATGTACTAAGGATTAATTTTTATTACAGATAGAGGGATTAAAGGCATGTTATTCTAGATGGATAAGAAACCTAAAAAGTCTTTGTATTTGACCCCTTGCCAGAGCAAGCATGTTACTGGATTAAAATCCCTTTACATTTTTCCCCTTTCAGTTTAAAATAAAATTGAACAGTTTATCTATCACACCAGAAACAATTATCAATGTCAGAAACTTCAGAGTCTAAATGTCCTTATGAAGATCTGTTGATGCTACAGTCCTTCATAACTGCAGTGCTGATCATCTGTACCTCATCTAATCTACAGTTTAGCATCAACATTTTCAAATCAGCCAGTCTGATGAGCTATCTGTCTTTTTTTCCTCACAGCTTGTTATGTTGTCTCCCATGTGTGTGGGGGGTCAGCTTTCTGTGCTATTTCATTGCTCTCTTTCTCTACATTCATTGAGACATTCATTCATTGAGATATCTACATTTATTCTACCTTTCATGTAGAAGCTTCTATTACTCAGATTGGAACTTTATTACATTCGGTGGAACTGATAGTCTTTTATCACCTGAGAAAATGTAGAGTGAACCCTCTTCAGAAATGGAACACACTCTCTGACTTCTCTTCTCACGTTCCAATGACGTTATAGAATACAGGTTGATCTAATTCAGCAGTTTACCTACAGTCTAATTTCTCAGCTAACTATATTTCCCCACTCCATTTAGGTACAATTAGATCTTTATAAATACACAGATAAACTAGAAATTTAGTTACTCACTTTACATGTCCTGCTCTATGCCAGCAAGCCAGGCTTATCAACCATTAAAACAGGTTAATTATATAATATGTCCATATACAATGTCTCTGATATCTTGTTTAGTTTTCTCTAGTTACTCTGTGCATTTATTACAGGTAATTCCTGGCTCATGTTGTTTGTTGCTGAGGTATGAGCTAACCTCTTAGAGAGTTTCTCATCAGTAAGAGATTACCTAGTATATCTTTTGCTGATCTGAACTCATTAATCCAATGCTTCCTTTTACTTCACCTTCTACAAATACCAGAAAGCAGAGACCTTCTAGAAAAGTTTCTAGGAATGCCTTGTCTGTAAACCCTTTTAAAATGACCTATAGCCAAAACCATGGATATTTTGATAATTAGGATTATTGGTTATTGTTTGTCCAATTGTGTAGCAATTAGGTTCAATATCAGCAATAGGATCTCATCCACTCTTTCAGGGTTTGTATTTGAGTGTAAAGGTCTAAGAACATTTTATACTCAGCATTTACATTTTCAAAAGTTGTTTCAGTTAATACCAGATTCACATCTGGATCTGATACTGTCCTTTTTATAGAAGCCTTTAATCTATGTAAGAAGTCAGTGAAACAGTTACTGTATCTTTGCATAATCTTTGTGAATGACATAGACCTTTTCCCTTGTTCCTCTACCTTATTTCAGGCTCATAAAACTGTTGAAATACATTGTATAGTAATAGAATCATCAAATTACATATGCTATTTTAAATCAGCAGATTGGCCTTCACCTAACAATTGGTCTTTAGTGATATTCAACATCTTTAGACAGATTATATTTTTCCATAATTGCAGGAACTTCTTTCAAATATGACAGCCATTGAAATTGAGAACCAGCTGCTAAATCTTTCTAGCCTTGGGGGATAATCCTATTTGGGTACCCTCGATATTTAACATCTGTCTCTCATAGGGCTTGTTAAATTTTTTAAGATATTGTATTTAAGGGTATTTTAGTTATGGTTTTACTCATGTTCTGAGACCCTATGACTGAGACAACTCTTATAAAAGACAATATTTCACATGTTCAGACATTCAGTCCATTATCATCAAGGCAGGTAGCATGGCAGCATATCGTAAGATATCATGCTGGAGGAACTCAGAGTTCTACATATTGTTCAAAATGAAGTGGACTCCTGAAGCCTACCCTTAGAGTGGCACATTTCTTCCAACAATTCCACAACTACTCCAACAAGGCCATACCTGTTAATAATGCCACTCCATTGGAAAAGCATATTTAAACTCCCACATTCCACTCCCTGACACTGATAGGCTTGTTCAAATACTGGAGTCTATGGGGGCCACAACTAGCTATAACTTAGTGCAACATATATTTAATTGATCTTCAGAGAGTACCCATAGTTTGTAGTAGTCTCAACAATGTTAAAAGTCCAAAGTTCAAAATCTCTTTTGGGATTCATCCAATCATTTTATTGTAGTCCCCTAAAATATCAAAAATCAAAAAGCACATCACATACCTCCAACATCACAAATATACATTACCATTCTAAGATATTATAGTGATGAAATATATGGTCATGGGGCCAAGCATCAAATTCTTCACATGACCCCTTTAGTCCTGGGCTATCAACTGCAACTGAGTCTGTACTTTCAACAATGGCCTCTCACAGTGCCAAACCACAGCTGTGCTCATGATCCCTTCATGCCTTCAGAAAGAGGACCACCTTGGTGATTCTTATAAATTACTAAGTTCGGCTAACAGCATGAGCTACATTGTTTCTCTGGAAAACAGTTTCTTTGTGATTTCAGAAAACAGTTCTTAGAAGATTTTTTCTTAGTGATGCTGATCTCTTCTTAATCACTGGTAATCTCTTAGTTCCAAGCACACAGCATCAATTGTCTCAATACTGCCTTCTAGTCTTGACTTTAAAACTAGTGCCACATGGTCAAACATGTCAAGTTCCAGTGCTTGCTGGACTTGTAACATGGCTTCTTTAACATTATCACCAGCTTTGTTTTCCAACTCCTTCATTACATAAAGTTGGCTGTCCTGAAAATTGATTTATAGAATGACCTTGAATTCAGAGCTATACATGTCTTAGTCTCCTGAGATTAATTCTGGGATTAAAGCTCTGTACCACTGCTCTCTGCGAATGCCAAGCTCCCCCGAGCAGCTATTGCAAGTGGATGTTTATTCCCTGCCATCTTGCCTCCCACCTTCACCAGAACTGTTGAACCTGAACTATACAGGTAAGGTTTCCTTTATTCACCCATCTTCCCTACTTTCTGATTCCGTTGGGCATGGTAAGTTCCCATGAGAAACATGATAGCCCATGCAAACATCTATTCTCCCACTACTTCTCTGTCAACCTTCACTGTGTCCTCAGCTCCAGAATCATACTGACAGTGCAGATCCAGAATCATACAGATCTACAGATCCAGAACCATACAATTGAAAGATATCTATCAAAGGATTGCCACACCCAGACATTGAAGTTAACCAGTATCCCAACACCTACAACAACAGGAACGTCTAGGGAAAAAAAGCCATCCAGATGGATAAAGTTTCTTGTAAGAACACAATCAACAGAAAGCAAGACAATCTGACACCTTCAGAGCACAAATACCCTTCTAAAGGAAGCATTGGATTTCCTATCACACTGAAAGCACAAGAAAATGGCCTTAAATCCAATCTTATAAAGATGATAGATACATTTAAGGGGAAATTAATGAATCCCTTAAAGAAATACAGGGAAAAACAGACAGAGGTTTTTAAAGAGAAAACAAATAAATACCTTAAAGACTTGAAAATACAATTAAACAGGTAAAGGAAATAAATAAAACTGTGAAAGACCTGAAAGTATAAATAGAAGCATAAAGAAAACACAAATTGAAGGAATTGATGGAATTCTGGAGATGAAAAACTTTGGGAAAAGAACAAGAACAACAGATCCAAGAATCAACAACTGAATACAGAAGATGAAAGAGAGAATCATAGGGCTAGTTGATATAATAGAAAAAAATTAATACATCAGTCAACGACAATGTTTAATCTAAAAAAATTCTTGACACAAGACATCCAGGAAATTTGGGATACAATAAAAAAGATATATAACATAAGAATAATAGGAATAGAAAAAGATGAGTTGTCCTAGCTACAAGGACCCAAAAATATATTCAACAAAATCATAGGTTAAAGCTTTCACAACCTAAAGAAAGAGATGGCTATGAACATACAAGAAGCTTATACAACACAAATTAGAGTGGACTAGAAAAGAAAATCCTGCTACCATGTAATAATTAAACACAAAATATAAAAACAAAGAAAAGCCTTAAAAGTGGCAAAGGAAAAATGTCAGGAAACATACAAAGGCAGACCTACAAGAATGACACCCAATTTCTCATCACAGACTCTAAAAGCTGGGAAGACCTGGGCAAATATGCAAAATCTAAAAAAACAGAGATGCCAAACTAGACTACTATACCCAGAAAACTCTCAATCATCATAGATATTGAAAACAAGATATTTCAAGACAATTTCAAATTCAAACTATCTATCCATAAATTTATCACTACAGAAAATAGTAGAAGAGAAACTCCAACATAAGAAGGAAAACTACATCCAAGGAAAAACAGGAAATAAGTAATTTCATATCAACAAAATCAAAGGAAACACAGAATCAGACTATCACTGACAACATTAAAATAATAGGAAATAACAATCACTGGTCATTAATATCTCTCAACATCAATGGACTGAATTCCCAAATAAAAGACACAGGCTAACAGAATAGATATAAAAACAGGATCTATCATTCAGCTGCATATAACAAACACATCTGAGCAATAAAAATATCTAATCAAATAGACTTTCAACCAAAATTAATAAAAAAAGAGAAAGGGAAGGACATTTCATACTCATCAATGGACAAAACTACTAAGGATACCCACAATTGTAAAAGAAATATTACTAAAACTTAAGTTACACATTGAACCACATACATTAATAGTGGGCAATTTCAATATGCTACTCTCACCAATCAATAGGTAGGTCATCCAGACAAAACCTAAACAGGGAAATAACAAAC